>NC_086367.1:16165238-16455238 GCF_036324505.1 Eleginops maclovinus
CCGACACCCAGCTCCACCTCAAGGCCTGGTTGGCACCGGTTAAACACCTGTAAATCTCCAAGAACAACTGTAAGAAAACAAAGGCAGGTGTCAGCGCCTGGGTGGGACGCATCAGGACTCAAGCAAAAAAGGTCACAGCTCGAAATTGGCTCAAGTTCGAGCTGTGACCTGCCTTCTTTTTAATAGTGAGGGAGTGTTGAGTAATAAATCCAACTTTTAAAAACCTTCAGTAGGTGCACTTGAACATCCTATCATTCATTTACCATTCCACAACAAAAGGATACTACATTTAATTAAATGTCACCTTTTTTGTGAATGGGTTTTACATTAAAAAACAACATGTTTTGCTCTAAACAACCACAGAGAAATCCTCCAACTCAGCAAGGTAAAAATGTATGTTATTTCATGATAAAATAAATTCTTTATAGTTTATCTCTTAGCCTTTATATCACACTTACCGGTAGTCCATCCTCAGGAATATCCCCTTCCCCAAACGGCCGAAATCCTAAAAGAAAAACCCAAAGCAGAATAAAAGAGTGGCCTGTCAACATTTTATATGCTTAAAAAACACAACAACAACAGTTACAGTCAAATACACAACAAAGTACTAACAGTTCACATTTTCTATTAGCATATACCTTGATTAAAACATCCGTTAGCCGCTAATGTTATTGTTGACATGTAGCATTAGGGCTTTTTCACAAGTCTGTAAATAAACATAGCATCGTTTTTTTAGCATCTTACATGGCTACATTCTTTTAATGCAAGGAAATACTTGTTTTTGGAACTCAACCAGTAGGGGGCAGAAACACAGTCATGTCTACTTGTACCACTTTCCAAGCTTAGCTATGTTTCTATTAATTATATTGTCAAATCCATTCCACTCTCAATGGATGCAGACTCCTCAACAAAGCATATTTGAGTGAACAGATTTACATTGCTAATTCTTGTCAGGCCAGAAAATGACAAGACGTGTGCTTTCCACTGACTGTGGCCTTATGGTGAAATGAAAGCTGCTTTGTGTCAGTGGGGCACACAGAAGTTAATGAAATATGCATGTCTAGAATAATGTAACCCCAACCTCGGCTTGAAACCCCCGGGTGCCATTTCCGCATCCAAAACACCTCTTCCACCAATGCTGGAGTCAGAGCTTATGTTTCAGGTATCAGGCTGACCAAGTTACAGATTTTCATTATCACAGAGAATCAAACTGTGGAGGGTGTAGCCACAGGAAAGACACGAATGCTGCTGATATTTTTCAAAATAAACTTTTCTACTTATAAAACATGGGGACATTTTCTATACTGAGAGACCCAATAACATTAATAACAACTTGTTAGCCACACACATGGCTCCTAATCTTTTTCGTTAATCAAGTTTCACATTAATTTAACTGCTAAATACAATTTTAAGAGAGCCATTTCTGCAAAACTACGAGCAAATTATATGATGTGAGGTCAGTATGATGTGTGCAACTACTATTTACTGTAGTTATCACTTTACAGATACTCATATTCAAATAGTATTGTAATTTTAGTCAGCCTTAGTAAACACACAACAGTATTGCGTGTCTAAAGAAAGCAAAACTTGCACTCGATTTTCTTGAAAAAAGAAAACACCGTTGAATAAACTAAATAGAAGAGAAGATGGTTGAGTGTACGGCCTTGGCAATGTCGCAGAAAAGAGAGATTAAACCTTTTCCACAGGGATGAAGGAAAAAGCGTTTGTACCTGGGGCTCTAAGAGGTTCTTTTTAGAACTTAGGTTCACTTAATTAGGATCACTGCGGCCTCATTTGAAGGACCGAGCATCAGCCTGTCTGCTGCAGTCAGGCAGGAGAGGAATACAGCAAGACAAGAGGGCAGAGGAATTCACTGGGCTTGTGTCAGACCCATGTCCATCAGTCAGTCTGTGTGTGTGTCTCTGAATCACATGGAGAAAGGTGTTGGTTTGTGTGTGAATGCTTTTTTGCACTACAGAGAGAAAGAGGCTTCCTGCAGCACGACTCTGGCAGTGCTGGGCCGTGAAGCTGCCTGAGCCATGTGCCCAGCGTTGCCATGGCAACAGAGGACTGCAAGACTGATACACACAGGCAAAACATATTCTCTCTCTGTCTCTCTTACACCACACACACACACACACACACACACACAGCAGCACTGCGATGCAACAGGAATACAGAAGAACCTGCCTGCCTGAGCTGAAGAGAGGCATTACACAACACTGGTAGAATACAGAAGATGCCAGAAGAGAAAGGAGAGCGGAGTGAGGAGAGTACAGCAGAGGAAGGGGGGGGAGAGAGGGAGAGGGAGAGGGAGAGAGAGAGAGAGGGAGAGGGAGAGGGAGAGGGAGAAAGAGAGAGAGAGAGTGTGCAGGCACTGGGGAGACAGAACTCAGCATCACCTGCTGTAGCTGACATTCACAGGGAAGAGTTGAAGCATTTACAAGCAGACAGACACTGTACAGACTCTGGGAGAGGTGAGGGAATGCGTTTGATCACACTGACCAGCTATCACAGATGTTCGACCCAAAGGAGACATGTTACTAATTGTGGGTTATTTGTAAACACTATTTATTGACCCGCAAAGACTGTTTCCTGTCAATCTACTGATGTATTAAATTAAAACAGGAAACTTGCTCTCACACCAACCATGCAGCCCTGACCTTCGATATGACATTGTCATCTTGTCATTATTGTAGTGTTTTGTCACCTTTAATTGAAATTTGAAGGCAGTGCTGTTTGCAAAGCCAGCCTGTCAGCTGTTGCCCATGATTACCTTTTACCTAGACTGTGTGTGGACTTGTGCCCAGGAAGCACAAATCTCAGATAAACGCTTGTGGGCAAGAGGCGACTGATGCCTGGTACTGATAAGCTTTTACGATATGTTTTGCTGTACCTCCTCTATGCTCCCCAGGGTTCTCAGGTCTACAGGGTAAAGGAGATTATAGCTCTCCAGTCAGCCAGCCTCTTATGTAACACGGGGCTGGGTGGCAGATTGCTGAGCTGGCGTTTCTCTTGCTAATTGGATGACTTTGCAACCTCCGGCACTGTACTAAAAAAATATTGCTTATCAGTAAACTCAGAGACCAAGCATCACCCAAGTGTAATATCTAGTTTAGCTTGAAATCAAAAGTAGAAAATAGAGCAAACCTTATCTTTTTTTTAATCAAACGTTAGCTCAAACAAAACAAAAGTCTAACCTGGTCAGTTTCTTCTGACAAGAGCTCTTACATTATCTCAGGTTGCCACCCATTCAGTGTCCCAACTCCACACCCCCCCCCCCTATATCACCCACTGTGTTGCCCTGCCAGTCTGTACAGGAAGTGGGGACTTTATCTGGGCAGCTGGCTCTGATAAGATACCACAGGAGGGGTCATGCTTGGGTGAATGAGCAGGTAGCAGTGGGGGGGGAAGTCATCAACGCTAATCAGCGCTATGCATCTCTCCTGGAACAGATGCTAGGTCAGCCATTACAAGCCAATGACAAACAGGCAGAAAAACAGGCTGCAGACACCCGCGTACAGATGCATGCCATGTTCATACACATACACCCGTATCACTTTACACGCATTGGACGGCTGCCAACACACATAGAATAGTGCAGCCTCTGAGAGGGAATTCCAAACAAATCTGATGTTTGGTTTTTTACCTCCGAAAACATATGCATGCACCATTGACAATCTGCTAAAACACACACAGACACACAGACACAGACACAGACACACACACACACCTTGGTTGATGTCCTCAATGGCCCGGCGTATGCCGCGGTCGAAAGCACGAGCGTCAGCAGGGCTCTGGAAAGTCAGTCCGAATTTCTTCTCGTTGATCCTCCAGTGGTGGAAGATGGGGTTGACCTTGTTGTATACTACGTCTTTCTGCAGGACACACTCCAGCACCACCTGATAAAAACACACATCATATTGAAACAAGGCTTATTAATAACATTTTGTCAAGCCCGAGTTAGTATGCAGTCTGGCAGTTGCATCATTTAAAAGGTTTAATAAAGAAACTCAATGGGGAACACACATGTAAATCCTTCATCATACTCCTCAACCTCAGTTGTTTAAATGTGTCTCATTCAATTACTCCAAGTCAACATGAGTGAAAGAAGAGAGAGAAATAGATTGAGGCCTGCATCTGGAACTACACATAACTCAAGGGGTGTCTAAAAATAGAGAAGAAAATCATAAACCCAATAATTTCACTTGCTTCTTTGGATAATTTGTAAAACACATTCTAAATGGTGGGGTTCTCATTTCAGATGCTGATAAAGTTGGAAAGCAGTGGTGGTGGCAGAAGAAGGGGGGGGGGTTTGGAGTCAGGCAGCCCAAGTGTGTGGCGTGGAGAGACTGTGTTTCCAAAGCCTATTATTAATCAGGGCTACTGGGCCGCCTCCCGGCCTTCCTCTAGGCAGATTAAATGAAATGAGAGACGGCCATTACAGTCTTTGAGGTTTTTTACCGACATGCACGAGAGCTGGCTTGTAGGGTGTGAATGTGTGAGCGTGCGCTTGGTAATTTGCGTGAGAGAATACGTGAGCACAGGAGCTGGTGTGATGAAAAGCTCAATGACCCGCGTGCTACACTGTGCATCTTCGCAGTGCAAATGCCTTGTCAGAGGATACCGGTCAGAAACCAATACTGGTGTAGTGAAAGCAGATGGCAGGGTTCCTCGTCGATCTGGACAACAGTCAACGTGCACGCCTAAGGAGGTTGATACGTGGCAGCTGTACGAGAGGTTGGTGATATGTGATATGTGTGTCAGAGAGGGTGTACACAGGTCTAGATTTCATTCTGAACGTCCAAGAGCGAGATGCTTTTTACACTTCGGTATACTCTCACTATAGCCGTCCTCAGGTCACTGTTGCATACATGCCTCCCCAAGAGAAGCAGGGCCAAAGGTTAAGCCTGTGTGTTTACCCAGAGCCAGTGGATGAGGGGAGAGAAAAAGAGAAGGGATGGATGTGAGGAGGATCGGGTGGGGTGGTATGGTGGGGGGGCCTCTGGGGCTGATTGTGGAGGCGAGACTGAATGGAGCCGGAGCAGGTAAGGTGAGCGCACAGCGAGGCCAGCAGAGGAGGAAGTATCACAGTTGCATGGAAGGACGATACTTAACACCGCATTCCACACCGGGCTCAGAGAAAAGAGAGGAGGCGGAGCCAGATACGGAGCAGAGGCTGGGGATGTTAGAGGAGGAGAGGGACGGAGACAGAGACTGACGGAGGTGAGACGTGCCGAGAGTAGTGAAGAGATAGCGTGAGAGCGGAAATGGGGGAAGATAGAGAGACTGCGTTTACATGCATAGAAGAAAGAAATCAGGCTAGAATCTTTGAACACTGCCTCTGCCATCTTTTAAGACGTCTCGAAAACAACGCTCAAAATAGCAGGACATACTACAATATTAACTATATTAGAATCAGCAAATGTGTTTTGAGCATTTACAAGACAGAAATATAGATATAAAACATGAAAAATGGCTTGTAATAAGATTCAAGCACTGCGTTTTCAAGGCTTAGCAAGAGGCATTTGTTGAAATAGATACATGTTTTTCCATACACCCGAGACTTGAAGCTAATAAAGCATATTTTACTAGCAAAGATAAGTCAAAACAATCAAATGACAAGGTTTAACAGTAGAAACAAACAACTGTATCAGGTGGGCGCCTGCCCCGAGGCAAAGGCTTTCAGAGTAGGCCCGGACTACACCACATTCAAAGCTTTATCAATCAGAGGGACGCACAGACGATCAACGTCAAAAAACGAGGTGAAAGCTTAGCCAGTGATTTGTCATAATCCGAGAGCCAGTATGGTAAGTAATCATCAACCAATTAGATCTGTAGTTTTTAAGAGAGTCAGAGAACGGGAGAAAAGGAGAGAGGGAGAAGGGAGAGGGAGGGGGCACGGAGGAGAGTGATTGGTAGCTATATGGAGAGCCAGCTGAGTCATCACCAGTACACTCTGTGCCGCATCACTGCGCTTATAGACAGATCCCCTCCACCTCTTCCGTCTCCCGTCTATCTGGCTCCACCTCTGTTTCCTGCTCTTTGACTACACACATCTCTTTCCCTGATTCTTCTCATATCATATGCACCCCAATCACCTCATTTCTTCCAGCCAGCATCATCCCTTTGTGATTTCAAAATAACTGCATCTCTGATCTGTTTCTTCCTCTATCTAGCTCAAGTTCCTATCGGGATGGGAGATGTCATTGTGTATTCTAGTCTGTCCATTTCTGGCTGATTTTAATCACTGAAGTCTATCTCTTAAGAAAATGAAAAATATCTAAAACATGGAGCAGGATTTCTGTGCTTTAAATGTAACAGACCAGTGATAACAACAGGATTTGAAAGACTATCTCAGATGGATATTTTTATGAATCGATGATAGGACATATGGGGGGTCAGCCCTGGTCTACGTCATTACACCAAACAGGGGGTTCTTCCCCATCTCATTCCCACATCACTTATACGACATAATTGTGGTCTTTCATTTACTTCTGAATTCAAAACACTGATGTTATGGTCCCAGACAATACTGTGTTAACAAGCGCCATTCTTTCCCATAAGAGGTTACCGTGCTTTTATGTGGTTTTCTCTGTTGCTGTTGATTTAATCTCCTTCCCCACTCTGCCTATCCTCTTCTGATGCCCTCAGACTGTCGGTAGCACTGTGGTTGACGCCAACACCAAGGCACTGGGTGGCATCCCGACAGACCTACATATGGCTGGGTGTTTGTTGTGGTGGGCTGGGGGTAGACTCTGGCGTTGATAGGGGTGTTTTTACCACATCCCAGAGCAGTTGCCGGGGTCTCTGAGCAATGTCTATACCCTGTCTGAAACAGAGCATTCCCGTCACACCCTTTCCTATGCCACACACACACATTTGGATAGCAACGTACAAACAGAAACATGCCGTAAATATGAAGCGTGTGTAAAATGTGCTCAGTTAAAAAAGATAAAGAAGGTGATTTAGACGCCGTACTGTAAGAAGCCTCTAATGTTAAATTGTCAGGAGCCACCAGAGTCTGAGCATCATGGTGGCCTCATCGGGCTCCTGACATCTGACAGACAATACTCTCTCTGTCACACAAACACAGATTTACACACTCATTACCACAAACCAGGATTAACCCGAGCATCAACTGGGTCTGTTTTAGATCTACGACACAGAAGGAGTTTGTGACAAGAAGATCATGAGCTTTACAGCAACTACGGCAAAAGCTATAAGGAATAAAACTGCAGCGTACAACGTGATCTTGCGAATCCTCATTGTTATTTCTGAGAAAAACTAAATGACTATGCACTCTGCAGCTGACCTGTTCATTGACTATGGTGCCAAAAATATTGGAAATTAAATGGAAAAATTCTAATCTATTTACTATTTAAGTAGACATTTGTAAAACTTTTTTTTTACAACATATTATGTTATACGGATAATTGCTTTGTTAATTTAAAATCTGCCTAAAAAAGGGCAATACCCTTGATGAGTAGTTGATTAAAAGGTAAACTGTTTTAATATAAATAATTGCTAGCTGTAGCTTACAAGGATTTGTTGTATAATTGTTCATTGTAGCCATAGTGCAGAAAAAACCCAGCTTTTTAAAATAAACCGTAATCTTTCTAAATACATTTTGAAATGCATTCATTTTTTATGGGTTTATAAAACAAGCTATATCTGAAACCCCCTTTTTCCTTATCTGTAACTACTTTAGCTTTAGGATTTTTTTCCCCGTTACAGTAACCAGGAACATATTTTCCTGATTTAATTAACTCCAACATACAGCCGCCTTTACATTACACATCAAGGAAAAGGAATTGCTCATGAAAAAGGAAGGCAAATTCTTGTGTACTCATGGAAAACCGGAGTGAGTGTGAATTTCCAGCCCCCATTCCATCATTTAGCTTCTTTTCCAAGCTCTTTGTGCGTTTTCCCACATCCCTCATCCCACATTCTCTTTTCCTGAGTAATCTGCCCTTCTCCTGATGATATCATCATGCATCACAGCATCAAGCTCCTATTTTCAGATACCTGCACCATGGAGGAAAGCCAAATAACCACTTCCTGTGTGTGAGTGTGTGAATGCGTGTGTGAGTGAGACAGAGAGAGGGGGGTCTAGGAAAGGGGGGCTCAGGGTGATCTCATCCAAGAAAATGCACCATCTCTGGTTTGTGCACCTGAGTGGGAATGACTACATACCCAAGAATGTAAACACATAAACTAGCTGGTTAAATATAAGGTATTACATGAATTTATGAAGTGTTGCATAACTTATGTTTTCTCCGTTATGAACAGAGGTTCCCTTACCGATTTGTCTTTGAGCCTTTCGCCCTTGATGTGATATTCCACAGCGGTGGGGCTGGGACTGGGGCTGGGGCTGGGACTAGGAGTGGAGCTACACGGGCTGAGGTTGCTGCTGCTTCCTCCGCTGCCTCCGCTGTGGATGCTGCCGCTGTCCTCTGCCCGGCTGACCTTATAGACGGTGACACAGCTAAGGCCTCCGCCTGCCAGGGGAAGCCACCCACCACTGGAGTCATCCCGAGTCATGACCACTGCTCTCACACGCGCATAACTGTCACTGTGGAGAAGGAAAGGAAGGAAGTAGGATGAGGAAAGTGAAAGGAGTAACAGGAGGGGGCAGGAGCAGAAGGAAAAAATGCTTTTAGTGAACGTAATCAGTAGCAATCCACATTTTAACCACTTTTGTATCACTGTTCTCTGGTGACCTTTTAAAGCACTTCGATTAAAAACAGCATCTAAAGTAAAAAAAACCTACATGAAATATCAGCCCACAGAATTCAGTTGAACGGCAGCATTAACAAGTTGTAGTAAAGTACACAAAAGTGTCTGTAAACTTGTAGTAAGGAACACACCAAAAAGAAAACAGATAACATAAAGTTAGGAAATAGGACTAAAATGTATACACCAAGTTAAAAAGTTTACCAAAACACATCAGAACTACCCCGATCATGTTATTAAATAAATCAAACGAAACTACTGGTGAATATGGGTTGCTTCAATATTGCATTCAGCATTGGTTTGAGTGCATGCATAAAGTCTGATCAGTGTATGTTTAACCCAGGTCCGAGGGTGACTGACCATGTGGACAAGTTCAGGCTTTGGTTGCTGCTGGTTTCCAACCTTTCCCCTAAGCAGGTGGTTTCAAACCAGACAACTCACAACACAGGCTCCAACTCACATCAACATCTTTCCTTTCTGACTGACGATAAAAACTGCTGTCTCGCTCATCTTTCACATGTCCCGTTTAAAGGCTTTGAATCCCAGCATAATAAATAAATGATCTACTTATTTTACAGAAAACATGCTATTAAAAAAGTACTTTTATACAAAGCATGAATGAAACATGGGAGAGGCCATTCACTTCATTTTAAAGGCTTTAAGTTTAAGTGGTTTACACACAGCTAACATGAGGCAGTTTGTACAGAAATGCTAAAGCTTAAGGTCTCTTCAGACATTAGCATAAACATGTGAGTCATCATTCAAATGTCAAACAGTTACAAAGTGGAAAAGGGCTGGACTGCCAAAATTATAATAATCCCGATATAAAAGGTTTCTAGAAAAGAGTGGACATTTCCCAAACTATCAAAACTCATTGTATTTCTATATTGATCCCAGCGTGTCAGCGTGACTATCATGTGAAGACCCCCTCCATCATTTCATACTGACTATTATAAAGACATCATAACTCTTCATCTATTTATCCCCAATACAATTTTGCCCTTCCCACCTCCTTTGCCTCTCTGTCCCTTCACTTCAGAGTCAGATGTTTCCCTGATTATATAACACCGACTGCACTTGGCCACCGGAAATGACAAAGGTCAGGGTGTGCTGAGGGCAGCATTTTGCAGAAACTTCTGGTAACATATTAAAGGCTGTGGAAGATCTGAGCGCGGATAGAAACGGGGGAAGAGAGTGAAGAATGTTCTGCCGGATGTCTTCCTGTGACACATTGCTCTCTGGCCGTCGTCCAGGTTGACCAATAAGGATGACAACACAGGGTCTGAAACGTTTCCTAAAGTATTTCTTCTCTGATGACGGCCAAATATAAAACAGTGAATAGAGGGAGAGAAATGTCAGAAAGTGACAACTAGTATCTGCCCTAAAAACAACTACGTTTTCCCCCCATATTGCCTTTGGTCTCTTAATCTACTCCATAAGGCTAACCTTTGCCCTGCTGCCTTCCACACCCTTGGCAAACATCAATGCCCAGGTTGTTGGTTAGTAATTAATCCAAGAGCCAGTGAGCATTAAATCTGAAGCTATTTTGTGTCATCATGTGAAGGCTTTGATATCCTTGCACCTGGTAATAGTTGACTAAAGTTCCTTCAAAAGGATTGATGAGCATGATGAATATGGACAACTCAAAAATAACTGAATAAAACAAAGATCTCACACTTCCTTCTCGCCTAGTCTGATACAAATAAAATAGTCTTTTTAAGACTCAAGTCAAATGTACTTCAGCAATTTCCTTAATATACATACAACAATTACATTTATTCTTCACATTTTCAGCCTCAGAGGACTGCTTTTTACAGAAAAAATAGAATTATTTACAGTACGCTGCCTGCCCAACACTACACAACAGACCAACACACTCAAGGGACTAGATAGCAAGTATATTGCAGCAACTAAAGAGACTGATATTTCTCTCAGGCATTGGTAGAGACCAAACATGGAGCTGAAATAATTCATTTTGACCTACATTCATCAGGTGGCAGAAACAGAACTGTTTGATTAAAGGCAAGCAATATGAAATATGAAGTTGACAATGAGTCAATAGTGTGTTTATCCTTTTCATTCACTTACATTGACGGAAGATTCATCAAATCTGAATTGACTTGAACATTCTATGCCCAATATTCTGGAAAATGGGTCGATGAAAATCACATTTATTGATAATTCACCAAAGCTTAGCTGGCTTGCTACTACATTTTTATAGGTGTATTAAAGCAGAAAGCACATTGATTTCCTTAAAACAGATAACTAACAGGTAACTTAATGAGGATGCAAGTCTTTAACTTTACATTATAATGTTATATAGTTAGTAGGTAACAAATATAATGTTACCCTGAATTATGTTTTTTCCTTCTATTAAATACTGAATTAAGCGACTATTTTGCCAATCAAATAAACCTAAGCAACACGTTCTGGACTCACAGTTGCAGAATGTAATGCCCAACAATATTGATTTTTTATCAACCTAAATGTACTCGCTTCCCCTCTCTCCCTCACATGCTGCTCTCGAGCTTAAGAATAACTGGCCGTGGACTAACTTCCCCCTTGCAACTACCCAGCAAAACCCTTTCTGGTTACACCTCAGAACAGCGCACAGAAGCAGTGCTTAGCCTTACACAAGAACCCCTGCCACACCAGAAACATGCATTTTGAGCAGTATAACGGGCAGTAAAAGAGGGAAATACTGCTGCTGTTACACCCCTCTATGGCCCCCAATAAAGGATGCGGGTGATGGGTGCAGGAGGGGCTGTCAGTCAGGCGGGGGTCCCTGGGGTGAACAGAAGGCAGGCGGTGGTGTCGCTCAGCCATGACCAGGGCACAATGACCAGGGTCTGACCCTTCAGACCTACCATCACACACATGCCAGCAACCATGACACTCACAGGGAGGGGGGCTTGGCCCAGAGAGGAAGTAAAGAGGACTGTGTATACGTGCATTTTTTCACCTAGCTGAAAAACCCTGGCAACCTCGTTTTGAGAATAAGAGTGTACCTCAAACTACTAATTGCTCAAGTTAAATAGTCAACGATACATTTAAGAAGTCTTAAGTCTTGTGAAACCTTCAGACCAACAACTCAATGATCAACTTAACTATAGATCTATTTAATAAAACAGGGGAATAAAAAGGTTCCATCCGCTCTCCTTTCTTCCCCCCCACATAAAGAATCTTTACTTCCTTGTTGTAAAAACGGTCAGTGTTTCAAAAAGATATTTGAGTGCAACCTGCTGCCACACACACACACACACACACACACACACACACACACACACACACACACACACACACACACACACACACACACACACACACACACACACACACACACACACACACACACACACACACACACACACACACACACACACACACACACACACACACACACACACACACACACACACACACACACACACACACACACACACACACACACACAGTTCAGAGTGGGACGGTGGAGACAAAGGAGGGCCTCCACGCCCCTTGCTGGGAGCACACAGTCGACTGGACACACAATTGAGAGCGGAAGCAGATCAGCTGGCCTGGGCCTGAGAGAGGAGGGGGGAGGGAGGGGGAGATAGAGAGAAAGGAGCCCCCCATTTCAAATTATTCCAAGTTATTCTGCTGGATGACTGACTTCATTTCCGACCAAAAGCAGGAGAGAAACACAGAGGGAGGGGTGAGAGAGTAACGGAGGACTGTGGGGAGAGGAGGAGGAGGAGGCTGTGGATGGGAACAGGGTGGAGACCAAGGTGACAGTCAACAGCTCCCAGCCACATTTGAATATGGCCTTCTCTAGTCCCAAAAAAGGATGTGCATAGGCTTTTATGGCATCTATACTATATGATTTAAGCAGTATGTCACTATTTAAAACCTAATTTGAAGTAAAAACAAAGTGCCAACAATACACCATGACTTAAAGTACAATTTAGCTCACAAGTCAAGTATATATTTTAAGAGAAGAGAAGGCGTGATGTGGGAGCACGTGCAGAGCAGGCAGGCCTGGGCCTCGAGGCCGGCTGCTCCAGTGTGTGGTGGAGAAGGGGGATCCTGGGACAACCATTTCCTAAGTTGACAAAGTGGCCGTTTGTCTGCTGCTCCGGCCCATGGCTCGCTGGGCTCCAGCATGCCATCATGCTTTGCTCCTGTCTCAGCCTTGGGCTTCCCACCCCAGAGGGGAGTGGTGGTGGAGGGGAGTGGAGGGTATGAGGGGGGTATTGAGAGAAAGACAGGAGGGGGAGAAGAAGGGAATGAGGAGAAGGAAGAAGAGGAGGAGAGGAGAGAGAGAAAGGATGTGGCCTGAGCCCTGGGTGCTGGCCAAGTCACCCTCCCTTTCCTCCGCTTGGTCTCCCCCTTCTACCCAACCCCTCCCCGGCTGCCTCTTTCTACACAATGGCCGCTTCTCTGCTGAAATTTCACGTTATTGGATCCCGGGCCTGGAGTTTTGTCCTCCCACAATGTCCAGGCAGCGGAGCATGCTGCAGGGGAGACACACTCTGCAAGCTAAAAGCTGGAAAACCATTCCTCCTTTCATTAGCATCAGAAAAGGGGAGAAAAGCCCCCCCCTCCACCTCTTTCTTTCCATCGCCCCTTTTCCTCCCCATTTCTACCCTGTATCAAAACCGAAGGAAGGCTGTCAAGCTCGGTCAAGCTCCACTAGTCCACTTTGGTTTGTAGGACTTCTGAGGGGAAGAAAATCATTAAAATATCATTGGGAAAATAAACACAAGCTCCTTATCCCAATCCGAGTCTATAGATTATCCTCCAAAAGGAAAGTAATCGCTAGGAAAGAAGAGGGGGGAACGAAAGATAGTGGGAAAAGCTACTCAAGTGTGTGGCCATCTTTAAACAGCTGTTATCTCTGAGAAAATACTTTTATACAACTTTAACGTTCACTAAAACACAACATGTCTCGATGTAGTCAGTTTCGATCAACTCTAAGGTTTGTAGATATAATATGAAGAAATGCAACATTTGAATGCAGTCAAGAGTTTCTAAAAAAACGTTATGCACCACAAACAAAAATCTACAGTAACTTGGCAACTTGGAGCTAAAGTTGTAAGTGGATAAAATGGTACAGTTTCCTTCACTGCGTTCACGCCTCATTGAAGAAATAAATAACACGCAATCTGGGACTCGACCGTCGATTCCAGCAGTGCATCTAATCTGAACGGTGCAAACTAGCTGGCCAATTAGCCATGGTTCAAATCCCCCAAATAACCAGTGGCAAACTCGAGGGCACGGACACACTCAAAACAAACACCAACATGACCCAACATGGATGCAGAGCAAATTATAACACAAGGCCCAAACAAGACACTTTTGAAGGGGCTGTCTGTTAGCCATTAATTTAAAAAAAAGAACTAATAATGGGACAATGGTGACAGAAACACCAACAGGCAGCCAGCATCACAAGCCTGCTACATTAGCTGCAGTGAAAACTAATATGTTGGCTATAGAAAGAGAAGTGAAAGAGAAATTTGCCCTATCTTCTCTCAACACCTCAGGCTGCTGGTGAGTCATCCCGCTCACAAGAACATTCAGCTTAGCTACCAACTGACTCAGGAAAAAAAAAAACAGAACAAGCCTGCTCTGCTGCTGCACTTCGTAGTGAATCTACACTTCACATTTACCACCATCCTTTCACAGAAATACCACCTAGTATGACAGCAGATGAACCGATCACAGTCACTTCTGGTTCCTTAAATGGGTCGAATAAGTCTGTAACCCAAACCAAAGAGACCGAAAACAGCAAACGAATGTCAAAACTGCTCACTCCAACAGCGTAGCTACCATTGATTTTCTAACCAAACCCTCTATTACTGGATTGGGCTTGCAACCCCAACAACAATGTTCTAGGTGCCGCTGCGCCGTGGCACTATAAATCACAAGAATTTCACATGTGTATCAAATGCCAAAAAACTATTCTGAAACATCAATCTAAGCCACATATTGAGATGATCTTAATTTGAACCGCAAGCATTTGGAAAATTAAAACCTTGCGCTTGCCATTACCGAAAAAAAAGAAAGAGCAGGAACCGCAGATTTCAACTGCTGCGTCTCTGGTCTGCTTTGATGTGAGAGTAGTCCCCAGGGACTCTAAGCATCGACTCTTCATAGTTACTCTGAAACCAAGAGGCAAGCAGAGGGAACAAGGCAGCCGTCTAGTTATGGGACAAACCGTCAATATAGCTCAGGCCCAACTTTGGAGGAATAAACCACCAAACCATGATGCTGGCCCATGAGTGTAAGGATGAACTGCTTTGACAAGTTGTTAACTATCACAGCATGTCCTGTTGATTGGTATAACATACCATAACATTAGTATCATATCAGAAACTAACATATTAGTCCATCTTGAAAATGCACGAGATTCACATTAAATCAGCTTTTCATTAAACCTCTGTCTTGAAGATTTGATAGAATCAGGAAAAATTAAATCAGCAATAAAACCCTTTTGTTGAAATAAGCCACTAGACAGAAAACAAATATTATCAAAAGTTAGGGGAAAATAAAAAGATATGTTCTTACAGGCCTCCAAAGTGTATCGTATTTAAAAACTTTGCTCAATATTTTATTTATAGGATAGCATAAAGCTATGATTGCCCAAATTCACTCAAACAGAATCAAGGCCTATCTACTAAGCACATACACATGCCAAATGTTCCCAGAGAAATAAACACACAAGTGTGTGCACCAACGCACACACACAGAAACCCCTTCCTGTTTTCAAAGTGTTTGGAAATTCAATCAAAGACACAAGGTTTAGGATTTACATCTGTGCCCTTTTATGTCTGTGGCCTCGCAGGAAAGAACCATCTCAGCCCAGCTGCAGCAAAGAGTTCACAACAAGGCCCAGCCTTCATGCTCCCGCATGCAGCACAACTGAAAACAATATCCACAATTCAGACACTTGGTGATAAAAGCACTTCTTAGAAGTATTGAGATTTGGTCTGTGAACATCAGAGGCTATGCTTGACAAAAAATAAAGACAAGCCGTGCTATCGTCAAAAGGATCAGAACTTTTTTTTTAGTCTAGGCCTGCATACACAGCAAAACGCCACACCAGGTCTTTGTCTTAGAAATAAGAAATTAAGATTAAATTATGTTCTAAACACACTGCTGACATTTATGCCATTTATGCTTGCTCTTAAAATACTTGAAGAGGAAATAAAAATTATAAGAGGGAAGTGGCTCTGGTTTAAAATACACAGGATCCAGGCCTAAATCTGGCCATGGGAATGGAACAGTCTTCCACTATACAAGGCCTGTTCAGTTAGTTGGCTTGTCTCAGTTACAGACAGTCCAAGCCCTCTGGTTATACAGAGGATCATTGTCATTAATCACACAAACAATACGACAGCAACAGACACCAGGGCATAAATATTCTGTACACAAAATAGCTTTCAGGATTGTGCAGCTTTTCAGTCTAAGTAAATCAGGTGAGACTGAGTGAGTTTAAGATTGACTCTTGACTTTCTAAAATAGCCTATATGTTTATCTTAGACATACATCAGTCTAATAAAATGTGAGAACTTGTTTAGCAACCAGGAAGGTACAAAGCTGTTACAAGCGCCCTTATGTATATTTGACAAATAACACATTTCTGTAGTCTCCACCGCAGTCACAAGCGACACTTCCCCAAAAGAATACAGAACCAAAACCAAAGATGTGTTCAGCTCAGCAGACTTTGTCAAATATAAGATGGTATCTGTAGTTAAGACTAGGCAAGCTAGTAAAGCTTAGTGTCCATGGAGGTCATACCCAACAACTGGCAATAACCCCAAATAATACCATCTATAAAAAAGGTCCAGGAAATTATTTAGCTTAACATAAGGGCCACAGGATATAGGCAATTACCCAGGCCATAAAGCACTAACCCTAACAGCTGAAGTAGCTGTCTCCCTTTGTCGTTTCAGGACATGATGGGGGTTGTTTAGGAGGAATGTGTTTGGAAAGCTCTGCAACAGGAATGGGAGTGCAAAACAGCCCTCAGGTGATAAGATCACGACACCCACATTGGCAGATAAAACGCTGAGCTGTCAAATCAATCACACAGATAGGAAGAGGACACAGAAAGAGGAATCACCTGACTGGCAACAGACAATACCACCAAACTGCAGGAATCTAAAACAATGAGGCCAAACTCTGGATGTTACACGTTCAGAGAAACATAGAGGCGACTGGCCTGCACAAAAATGGATTCATTTGACAAATTCTATCAAAAAGCAGTCTGTAGGCCCATACAAACTAAAAATATCATCAGTTTTTTATTTTCTTATATTACGGATGAATGAGGACAATGCTCTATTTGTCTAATTATAATCCATTGCGCGTTTTGAAAAGGAAACTGCAGTTTAAAAAAAACAGTAAAGTGAATTTTTGGCTCAACATGGCAGAAGAACAACAAGGTGTTCACATGTATACATTGACATTCTGAATGAAATATCTAGAGTACACAGATAAAAGGTACCAGTACAGTGCACCTCCACAGACAACTGATTCGGTTCAGATAAATATTTTAGATAAGCCTGACATTCAGCAGAGATGCAGCTTGCACTATACTTTCATAAATCTCCCACTTCTCCCAGCATGACCATAGTCCTTGACTGAAAAATTCACACTGGCCTTATTTCACACCGACAACACACCCGAGAGCAGACGCAAACCAAAATCCGACAGGGCTTTATATGCAGTCTTGTCATTTCAGCCTTGTGAACATAGTTGCACCAAGGCCAAGTAACATGTTCTCAGCATAGGGTGTGCTGTGTGCACACCAGCTCGGCTTACCACCCATCATTCAGACAAAACCACTTCAGGACTATCTCGTCACATATTTGGTGGAGATTTTCAAATGAAATGTTCACGATATAACTACAAACAATTGCCATTTACAAAATAAAGGCTTATTTTCTTTTAGAATTTGGCAAATGACTCATCAAACACCTAAGTTTATCTTGAAGAGAGCACAATGTAAAAAGGAACACACAATTGTGAAAGACATTTTGATTGAAAAAGAGCCCTGATGCTTACTACACAAAAATGAAACCAACAATATCTTATTTTTGTGAATAGATGTTATTAGAAAGAGCATATTAAGGACAATATCTTCCGTAAAAATAAACAACTTACAGACAACGCTCAGGATTCTGTTCAACACTATGAATCATACAGTCAGAAAGGTGGTGTAATCATAGCAACAATGTTTGGATCGCTTCGCCATCTTAGCTGTTGCCATCATGCAGTGTGGAAGAAATGCAGCATACTGTATCTTGCACATTACTGATGATCTGTAGCTGATGGCAGTAGTTCCCAAAGCGGGGCCTGGTGGCCCTAGGATCCCAGCAAACTTAGGAATGCTTTCATTTCACAGTAATTTCTCTCATTACGCTTAACTGGATGACAAAATGTTTTCAAAATTAGATATTTCACCCTTCCTTCTAGCATCAGTAATAATAGTTGATACACAATTTAAGCTAAATCAGATTAACTGTGAAAATCAGCTTGGATTAATTAACTTAAAACAATGTGTAGTTAATTAAAAGGTGAATTATGATCTATTTGGTTTGGATTAATATGAGGAAAAAGAGCTGCATGACATGTGTTACATAAAACACACTAGTGTAGTTCAAGGACAAAGCCTGCACACATTAGATCAATCAACCTCATTTATGCCACATAGATGGAAAGGGGGGAAAACACGGGTGTGTTTCGAACAATAAACCATGACACTAATGGCTGAACAGGGGCATATGACTTCCTCTGTGACAAATACATTATCAAAGAAAATCCTCGCACATAGTTTAAAATCTTCGGTTAAATAACGCAGGCATGTGAAATAAAAAGCGAGAAGAGAAGCAGTGGTGTTTATGTGTTGTGTATTGTACAGTAAATGCAGGAAATATGATCATTGTGTGATCGTCGGTGCAATGCGAAACAGTGTACAGTGCTGTGAATGGGCAGGCAGGTACTTTATGAATGGAGGGGATCATGTGACCGCAGCACCTCCCGAAGCAGATATTTCTCACTGACTGTCAACAAGCGCACACAAGGGATCAGCCCATTAAAACAATACCAAAATGCGACTAAAAATGGGCGCGACCTGTACGAAAACACCGCATGTGCATTTTACAATAGATCCCCGTGCGTTGTGTGGATTTGGTTGTGAATGTGACGGCTTTTTAATGCGTTTTTATGAATGGAGATTGTGATATGTAAATGAGTGTGATTGAGAAAAAAAAATGGCATCTTCAGCCTTTCAACGTTGACATTGGCGCAATCGACTCGAAGGGTTTTCATTATAAAAAAAAAAAGCTTGGACGGAAATACAAAACATGAATTGCACGATGCTTATCGATGCTTATATTCCGAAATCATGGCGGACAACAGTAACAGATACATCTTGATGGTGAATTTAACGCTTTCTGATGCTGATGTAACGCTACTGGTCAGACATGTAAAATAATATGTATACTTGATTATTGCTGTGTACGTCTATAATGAGTGATCCCTCATAAACTGTCATATAACTGCCAATCTATAAAGCCATAATGCATCTCATGGGCATATAATGTTAAATAAATGATGTGCAGGCAATTAATAATATGCCTTTATACTAAGCCCTAATACCAAGCATTACAGCAAACACGTTCATAAAACCAACATTATTAAGAATGAGATGGGGTATTTTTTTCACAATGGGCCTATGCCTCTGCTTGTCAGACACTGTTCTTGTGACACTCATGTGTAGCTTTCTAATACCATACATAACAACCAGACAAAAAGATTATAAATGCATGCTTCTTATTGCTCATATTAGTAAAGTAAGGTAATAAAATAGCAGCTTCGCTCGGGTTAGTAATGTCATTGGGAACTGGTAGTGCATAGCTTATCAAGTAAAGCGTGTGTTAACATCTAAAGATATTAGAACGATAAGTACTTATCGTTGCAGCTGTACATGTACATGGAAAATGTGTAGAAGCAGTACTCACTCGTTGTTTGG
The DNA here is from genome assembly GCF_036324505.1 of Eleginops maclovinus. Lineage (NCBI taxonomy): Eukaryota > Metazoa > Chordata > Actinopteri > Perciformes > Eleginopidae > Eleginops > Eleginops maclovinus. Next base: position 16,184,992 of record NC_086367.1, read on the forward strand.
ATTTGTTGAATCTTCACTCATTTTTTCCTCACGGGGATCCAAATCCTAGCAATAGCATCGACGACGCAGTGACGGCGGGATAAAATACCACAAATATCACCATTTTCCTTCACATATAGAAATGACCCCCTATTTTGGATAGTAAGTAAAGGATGTAGAATGGGGCATGCCTGTGTAAGCGTCCCTTAGAAAGCCAAGAGGAGCTAGCTTCACGTTAGCTTCGCTGCCTGGAACTAACGTTAAATCGCGAGGAGGAATGACAACCGTTGATTCATTTTATCCTCCCTGGAAGTAAAATCCGACCACAACAAATGAGCCATCGGGATCATCCTCTTCAACAAGGACAGTTCCCCGCTTTGCAAAAAATGTGAATAGATCCTCAAAAAATGTTGCAGGCTGTAACGTTTGGCAGGTTATTTATGGCTGACTGTCGAGCATCCATTCGCCAACTTCAGCTCCAGGACAACACTTGAAAAAGCGCTGTGGAGCGTTGCTCCGTCAACGTGTCCGAGTAATTTGCAGTAAAGGCATCCAAAGCCAAAAAAAAGGGTTCAACTGTTTTCAATATGAATACTGACGGCGTACAGCAAGAGCACCTAGACTTGAAATTTCCTTGAGAAGTTGGTGGACATCTGCTTTAATCGAACTCCATTTTCAACTCGGGGGGAATGAAACATCGGAAAACTGGGCGGATGTGTCGACCCTCGCTTGAGAAAATTAGATCCTTCCGCGACGTAGTAAAAACATAACACTGTTGCGATAAAATACTCTCAACTAGCACACAATATATTGGTTTTAGTCAAAGAGGAACACATATAGTACTCAACCGCGTCTACTTGTAGCAATATGCAGTGCATAATATGTGTTTCTTTCCAAAGTTGACCAAAAGTAGTCCCCGCACTTCCCAAAAGAAGTTTCCCTTCAATCACGCATTGATACAAGAGGGAAGCGTCTGTGTGATAGCACGCAAAGTAGAAAATAATCTGGAGGAAGGACTTGGGTTGACACAAACTCGGCCATTAACAATTTCTGTTGTTTTCTTTCAACATAACAGTCACCGTGATAGACTTTCCCCGAACCATGTGAACCATCTTGATTGTGGCTAAATGCTTTTAATGCACATTGTAACAACTTGTGCAGCACGTGGAATTATATCAAATCCTCTTTCAGATTAAACTCAGTATTTTTTTTAAATTATCTGTTATTACTATTATTCAAATATAATGTTCACAAGCAGAGCATCAAGATAGAATATAAAATGTAGAAAATGCAGATCTCAAAATGAGAGCATTTTCTGAAACACACATCTCTAACTTATTCTGAGAGCTAGTTTAAAATTACAGCATGGTATTATGGAGTTATGCAATAGCCTATAATGGTAAATAAAAAATGAGGCATGATATTAACCTCCATCAGCCACAGACAGGGGTTCTGATAAAGTTAAAGCTGCCCCTCCTTGCACCCCAAACACCCCCCCAGGTAGCTGGAGCACCCTGCAAAATAAAACAACCTCAGAGGCTACCAGAAAAATCCACGTGTGCACCTATGAATCTTATTTGCAAGTGTGTTAAAAGCCTTGCAGAGCGAATCGCTGGCCTGGTTGCGTAAGACTTAAATGCTATTGGATTTCTGTGCTGTGTGGAATGGCAAGAGATCAGGCTAAATGATTCTGCCTGGTTGTCATAGTGACAGCATGTTGTGTGAGAAGTTTCTTTGTGTTTCTCTGGCTTTCATACAGCTTGTGCCACAGCCTTATGTTGCAGCCATATAAAACACCCCTCTGTGTCACTGTATATAGATAGCCCGTGCACACAAGACCCCCACATGTGCAGCCATGACACATATTGTGCACTTCCTTTGGTATTTGCTTAGATTTCCTGCCTGAGGTTTGTACTGCTATCCTGGTGACTGCCTGAGAGCAAAGGTGAAATGACTCCTTGGATTGTTCTCACCAAAATATGTAGAGTTAATATGAATGTGATGTGCGTTTACCTACATAAACAAAAATATGAATTTCTAAAAAGTCTCACATCTCGCACAATCATGTAACAGAAGAATGTCTCTGTCCACATTTTATTTATGTAACTTGTCTTCTCTTTTTTGTATCGGGTTACCGTTGCCAGGATCAAGCTCACAAGTCCAGATGAAGTGTCCCTTATTTCAAATAGAGCAGAAAAGGCAATGGCCATGAATTCTTTCCCACTAGCATGCCTGTATCCTTCAGAGTATTCAGAGTTCAGGAAGTCAGCCTTCTTTCTCATCTCACAAATGTGGATGGCCTTAGTGTGCATTTCCTGTGTTTTTCACACACTGAACACAATACACTGTAGATTACTTATACAACAACAGGATGTTTAGCTAACAGAGGGATCCCTTGACTTCCCTCACTAAGTGCAATCAGGGTCATCACAATTCTCTTTAATATGGTAAACAAGCTAACATTCCTGCGTTGCCAACAAGCAATCGCATAAAGGATGTGTTTTGCTTAACACAAACCTCATTCGGGAGGGTCCAACACAAACAGAACCTTACTTGACTGTCAGGAACATGGCCATAAAGCTTTGCACTTTGCAGATCATAGTCACGTTTCTTAAGTTGGATAAATTAATTTACTACTGTCACTTATTTTACAACCTTTTCGGCTAATTCTTTGATTTCACTGGACTTGGATTTATAATCCCTTATGAACTTGGGAGCTTTTTTGCTGACATGATGATTTAACGCTTGAAATGCATAGATTAAAGCTTTCTTGTAACTTTTGTAATGTTGACCTCATCCCTAAAAAGTTTTTGTATAACTGAAAATGTCACTGTTTGCAAAAGATAAAAACAATCTGATGACTACATTGAATTGAAAAATGAAAAAAATATATATTCCCAAATGTGTTGATATGATAGTAAGAGTTTGAAAAGGTAAATTACTGATGACAGACAAACAAATCTATTGCATAGAAGAACAAGAAACTGAATGTCCACTTATATGCATGATAGCACGGGTAATTAATTTCTTAGAATTGGACCATGTTGTCTTGAATCAGATGATGACCTCAAAACACAGGTGATGTGATCACCAGCTCCTAGCAGCACAAGCAGCCTCTGGTCACAAGAGAGGAGAAGTGAAGGCCTCTCTTTGTACAGCAACTATGGAAAGGAAATTCAGTCTGTGTAGTTGCCGCCATACAGTCTGCAGAGACCTCAGGACATCCAGTGAGAAAGACCGGAGATGGCTGATGACAGCTCTTTGTAAATAACCTAATCTCAGGATCCTCTTCCTTAAATTTGTTTTACCTCCCTGCTTTTTGTCAACACGTTAGAAAATTGACACTGTTGTTGATGTGTGGACTTCCAGTTTTTGTAGAGGCAAAAATGTTGTTTGTTTTCATTCTTAAAAACACACACCAGGCCTTCTCAAGTTTGTCTGTCTCGGACAACGACAGCAGACTCACAGCGGTCTGAGCCAATAGGTGTGGCTTAAACAAGAGGTGCTGATTTTTAAAGGCCTGGAAGCGGAACAGAACAATGCATACCTATGATTAGTGTGGGCCTGGCCTCGGAAGCCTGCAACTTTTAGGCACGCTAATTGTAGGGTGGCGAGTAGAAAAGGTGTAGTGGCTAGAGGGGAAGGAAGTGTGAAGGCCTTCAGGCATGTTTGACTATATACTGTGTAGCTCTCTGTCTCTCATTTAGAAAGTGTGTGTATGCATATGACCGGTCTTAAAAATAAAGATGCAAACATTTATTATATTGCTTGATCATCCTCACAATACTGATCATGAAATCTTTGAAGTTAGCAACATTAAGGGATTTTCTTTTACAGGCATTAGTTTCAAGAATGTCATAGAAGAAAGATGGATATGGATAACGAGATGAGCAAAGTGTGTCTTAAAGCTTAAAGAGCTGATCTTGTGACCATGCACAAGGATGTTGGTTCAGATGAAAGGTCATGATGGCTGCGAAGCCATTGGGAGAAACACATCTCTGGGAATGTTTCAGTTTTGTAAATGGTTTAGAATTAAAACTATGTGAGCATTCAAAAAACACACTGTAGTGTGGTTTACAGGGGAAAATAGGTTGAGAGTTATCTGTATTATACATAACGTGTCATGGGAGTAAGACAGTTTTTCACTACATTTCGAATTTGCAGTTTGAAACAAAGCGTGATTACAGTTTGATGTTCAAGATCTGCTTGCCAGTAAATTTGTACCAGTTGCTAACGTCTCAACTACAAAAATGGGACACTAAATTGGTTTCAGCCGCAGTTAGCTTTTTCAGTGTCCGAGGCTCTGTTACTTCCTATTGTTTGCATGTTGTGCGTGGGCTTGATTGAAACCTGATCTAGCTGGGGAAGCTGTGTTTAGGGTGAGGTGGACAGGCCTTTGTTGCTGCCTGAGGGGTGTTTATTTGGGCGGCTTCAGTTGGCTTCCCTGTAATCATCATCCAGCCCCACAGGATAGAAGGGATTAATGAATATGTTGGAGGGGAAGTTGCAGATGACTATTTACCATTCTCATGGGGATAAGTAGGAGCAGCATGGGAGACGCGGTACAAGTTTGCATGTGCATGTGCGTGGGCACGTGCAGGTTGTGTCTGTATGTTAATCTATTTAAGAAAGTAAAGCTAGGATAAAGAGCTGGACAAAATTGGTATATTATTATATCAAATATATAGGCTTGTATGCTTTTATGTCCAAATTTAGACGAGAAGACTAATTCAGTTTTCCTGAAAAGCTTGTTAGCTTAGCTTAGCACAAGAACTGAAAACAGGGGAAAACAGAACCAAACGTTTGTGTTTAGAAGTGTGCCTTGGACTGACTGGCTAGCTATCTCCCAACAGTTTTCCGTCTTTATGCTAGGATAAGCTAACAGACGGCTGGCTTCTCACCAGACAGACAGAAGAGGGGTATCAATCCTCTTGTCTAACTATCGGCATCAAAGAAAATACGCTTATTTAGGCCAAACAATTTCCTGTGGCAAAACACCTTAAATACACAGAGGTCATAAAGTTGTCATTGCCAAACATACATTTAATATAGTTGCTTTAGTGTGTTTTTTTGTTTTGTTTTCTTTTGATGAAAGATTCATTTTCACTGTACTGTTTTCACTTCTGTGTTTCCGTTTTTCATCAAACAAGAAGGAATCAATGAGTGTAAAACCTCTGACTCAGACATGACTCTTCAAATTACTCTTTGGGAAAGTATACAGATGTCTTCCCTTTTCCCAAAACACCCCTTCACACAAAACTACCTACACACATACACATATTTTGTTATGAAAATCTAGTAACAATAAGTTGCGCGCCCCCTCCTCCTCAACTGTGTAGCCCCCATTCCTCTCTTTCTCTCCCCTATGGCCTCCTCCACTTAATCCTCCCGCTCATCTGGGAACCACCAGCACCCCTCCATGAAGAGGCGCATTGTGCCCAGATTATTTGATTGTTTTCAGATGTTGAAGCTTTCCTACACAAAAGGGGAAGAACAGGGTTTGTCCAAAAGCCCTAGGCTACTTGGCCAATAGATGGACACACATGAAGGAGGGGGGAAAGAAGGGATTGGCGCGGGGCTAAGGGAGCGAACACACGAGTCAGGAAGTGACCCCTGCAATGCCAGATTACAAACAATGTGCTCTCTCAATTTCTGCAGTACTCGCTGTGGAACATACCACTTCTGCGACAGCCAAAGGGGTGGCGCTTGTAGGAGGAAGGAAGGATGGTTTCAGCCCTCTCTCTCCCTCTCTCTTTAATGCTGCATCCATTCAGTGAGTGGCAGAGGGAGTAGGTGGGGTGGGGGTAGTCGGGCCAGGAAGGCACTTCACTGATGAAAAGTCGCCACATGGAAATGGGAAGTGGGCTGACGGGGGTGGGGGGTGAGTGGGAGAAGGGCGGGAATTGGCTCGCGCTACCAGCAGACATGAACTGGGATGTGAAAGGGAAGAAAGGGAGGGAGGTGAAGGATGAGAGACAAGGAAGGAGAAAAAGGATAAAGATAGCGATGGGGAATGCAGGAATAGGGGACGTAAGCGTAACGGTGAGGGAGGAATGCCAAAGAGTAATGGTCTGATTCAGTGCTTGTCAAGCATGGAGTCCCGTGCCTGTCAAATAGCATGTAGCCAACAACCTTTTTCTCTGTGTGATGGTGGAATAGTGTGGAAGGGAAGCAGCGCGTTAACACTGAATACAGCTTTTGTTCTGGGGTTGTTGTGTCTTTACATTTGACTAAGCCTGCAGATTGAACTGACTTTTTATGAGGCGTACATCCAATTTTCTCTCACATGAAGCCATCCGTCTCCATCCCATTGCTCCTACTGTTGTCTCCCAGTCCCCACTTTTATCCTCTAACCCCCCCCCCCCCCCATAGAGAAAAGGTCATTATTATCACCTTCTTCCTCTCTCATGTACTTGTTCACACATTTTTTTGTAGTTTTATTCTTATCAAGTCTAGGAAGAAAAGAACCTAAGTAAATATCTTGATAAATGAAAGAAAAGACCCGGATGGGGACGCACACACACACACACACACACACACACACACACACACACACACACACACACACACACACACACACACACACACACACACACACACACACACACACCACCCCCGTCTGCACTGTCATGTGTGACTCACAGTGCATCGCAGCACCGTATGAACTTCAAAAAGAGGCTGGCTGTACATTCACAGTGTATTCAACCCCTGCTCTTTAAATAGCTCAACCTCCTCCAAACAGAAAAGTCCATGCATTAAAAATGACTGAATCATACAAGAATTAAAGAGGCAGTGAACATCTTTTCACTTAATGTAGCAGCACAACAGCAGCACTGCACAGACAATGCTAGTACGTTTTGGTTTAAGCCTACGTGTTTTCATGTGAGCGAGGTAGAACATGTATGTGCACAGAAGGTGTACAGTATGTACTACATGTGTGTGTCTTACACAGATTTATGTGGGTGGGTGGGTGTTAAGCGGAAGGTTAATGAGGTTATTTCATTTTTTTTTTAAATGTCAACATACAGTACAAATAGCTGTACTGTATGACCACCTATAAGTGCATGTATGCACACATGGGTAAGACTGCTCGTGCCTACACGTTATATTTGTGATAGAGCATAAATAGGTGTTTCTGCACTGAGCGTTGTTTGTCTAAATGAATGCGTGTGCGTGTGTTTGTGTGTGTGTGTGTGTGTGTGTGTTATGGAATGCACCTGGCCTGATAGGCAGGGAGAGGAATGCTGAATACTGTCTCTCGCCCAGGGAGGCAGGGCTGGAATGTGGCCCAGGCCCTATTCTTCTCTCCACTGCACAGCACAGGAGAGCTGCAGGTTCACACACACACACACACACACACCCACACACACACACACACACACACACACACACACACACACACACACACACACACACACAAACACACACACACACACACAGTCCTGAGGCCCGGTGCTGCTCCAAGTTTCCACGTGCACCTGTGTTTCTGTGCGAATACGTGACTGTCTGTTGGTGGGGGGGGTGATAAAGTGCGTGTCTGTGTGCATGCAAGTGCTCGAATGAACAAACTTCTCCAGAGTGCAACCTGAGAGCAATTAATTTTTCCTTTCGAGCGGGAGCTGTGTAATTTTCATTGCTTCACGCATTGTTATTAAGTCGTTCCATGGTGCTGCAAATTCCAACCGACAAAGTCAGCTTAGGGCTTCTTTTAAACCTTGCCAGATCTACTGTCCCTTTACTACAACCTCCTCGAAGCCGATACACTCCATTGACGGTCAAGTCCTTCACACACAGCATCTGAGTAACCCCGCCTGTGTGGTGTAATTTTATTGCATGGCAACGGATTTTACTGTTGAAAACAATTGCATTATATATTCTATCGCTGACCTTAAGTGCTGCATACAGTAAAGGAGTTGATGAATCCTTCAAATTATCTGTGATTTACACAATATCAAACTGGAATCAAAGTAAACAGAACTATAAACTTTCATTTAGGTTTAAACAGGAGTATGTCAGCATTTTACATCTCTTCCTGCTGTGGTGTGCTGTATATAAAATGCTATCCATTCTCTCCTTGGCTCTCGGAGCTGCCTCTGGCCTGAGCTCACTACATAGCACTCAGATCAAAGAGTTAATTAAAGAGCCTGCGAAGTATGGGGGAAGTTGGCCTCTATAGTTTATATGTCTGTCACCCGCCAGCACACATGCAGACCGGAAAACTAGTTTTTTTTAATTGATTGTGAGTAATTAGTATGTTTCCTAAAGCAAGTATGGCTTTTCAGGGCCCTGAAAAATTTGACTATCATGATAAAGTTCAGCTTTCTAAGGAGCCTAATGTATGAAAAGATGTTTGGAAGAATTTGCCTAGAAGATGGAGTTGATTTAACACAACTATTATTCATTCCCGTAAGCTTTGTCAAGAACCACAAAAGCTTGGTTTCTGTAAATTTTGCCACTTGGGAATGACAATACCACAAAACCAATCACATGCTTTTAGTCAAAAGTCCCCTGACGTGAATTTAGAGAAAGGAAAACAAGAGTTGGGTACTCTAAATTCACCAAAGTTAGATTTTTTTTTTTTAAAGGAGGAACCATAAAAAGAAGACGATCCACATAGTGCTGTCATTCAGAGCCAATTTACGGCATGGCAGTCTTGAGACTTGCAGAGCCAATTGATTTCGGCATTGCCTTTTTGATCTCTTACACAACGCCAGGATCTCTGGACTGTTTTCTTAATGGGACAAATAAACAGGGTGTGTGTTTCTTTTGGAATGGGGAAAGAGCAGGCGAAGGCAGAAGAAAAAAAGGATGTTGTTGGTTGGGTGAATGGAGGAAAGTGGGAGACAGAGGGTAAAAGTGGTGGGAGTAATTCTACTATTAGAGCCTGTTGCATTGACTCTGACCGTGGCCTGAAAGCCAAATCAAAGTGTTCCCATTCACACTGAAAGTGGCTTTATGTGGGCTGACAGTAGCACTGGGCTGCATGACGGAGCTCTTGTGTCACATGGACACAGTCTTTTCCTAGCACTGCGGCCTGTACTATTTGTCTATAATGATTTCCACTTGTTTAAATTCCATTGTTTATTGTTTATGTATGCAGAAGCCAACTGTTTATCACCATATACATGTTGGCGCTTGCAGATGAATAAGGTTTATTTATCAGCCTATATGCAATTGTACCTGAGCTAGCATGCCTGCATGCACTAGTGATGGATTGTTTGTACATGTGAAAGTGGAAAGGCATCACGTGTAACCATGTAGGTGTGTGAATGAACAAGCAGCAGCCCTGTTGCTAGGTGAAACTTGAATCGCCTCATTGTCAGGGATTTCTTTTGGTCTGTAATGCCATCAAGTGGGGGAATGTGGTAAATATTTTTCATCATGTACCACAATTGTTCAAATCAAGTTCTTCTGTAGAAGGAAGCCAAGAATAGAAACCAACGAAAGGTAAAGTGAAGACTGAGATGTTGTAGAATTTATTTCAAAACCGTAATGGAGACTATCATTCCTATTTATCAGACTATCTGCATTTGTATTAGTCTGAGGTTGAAGGGCATCATTTAACACAAATATATTTCTACTAGCCCAAAGTGCAAGACAAGAATCAGAAGAAACAAGTGAAACAAACGGTAATGATCTTCAAAAACAAAACAAAGCATTTGTGTGAAATAAGTGTGCTTAGCTCCCCCTTGTGGCTGATGATGTGATGTTCAAGAAACAGCCTAAAGTGTTTTCTTTATGTGTACATTAGGTATGGCAGCACAAAAAATATGTTCTTTGTTAACCAGATTGATGGTTATGTTAAATGGTCCAGACAATTCTGAAAATACATCTAACTTTAACAGAAAGACATTGAACGTTCTGTTAAAACAAACTAACCAAAAACACATGGGGGACCACATTATACAAAAAAGTTATTTGGTGGTAAAAACAAAAGGTTAAAGTTCCAGGAATATATATAACAGAACTACACATATTTGGCAAATTGGTTCAACTAATTTGTGCAGAAAACAACAGGTGTGACCAATAACATTTATGATAGCTTTATTCCATTCTGATGTGTGGCTGTAAACCATTGTAATGAACCAACATGCACAAAAACAGGTCTCTGGCACTTCACATTTAAATGGAATGCAACCATTATTATAATTATTATGAATAGTATTCGTTACACCTGTGTGCCTATTGTAAAAAGAGCCTAAAGTGCCGATCAGACAATGTTTTACCTTTGGGCCCAGCTTGCAAAGATGACATGTCAGGCATGTCTTCATCTTCTGTCACTCTTAATGAGTGGTATATTTCCGATGTTTGTTTTTATAATTAGTGTCATTGATACATTTGAGCAATCACTAAGTAAAAGCTAATTACTTTGACACTACCTGTCAAATTATCAACCGTCCGACTTCCGCATCACGTGCATGCTCCTCTACATTGATAGGGTGCGCAGGTGGATCGTCTTCCCGTCCTTATAGTTCCCACTCAGTTTGTGCAGAAGTAGGCCCTACAGAGAAGTTGAATACTTTACAGTATAGTTCGTGATGTACAATGTGTTGCTAATGGCTAAGATTGGGTTTTAAGACATTATGCTTCTGCATAAATCACGAAGACTGCATTTACCTGAACTTTATTCCTCAATGATTCACTGCACCGCCCGGTGAGAATGTTTAGTGGCCCAAATCAAATGCCCCAAGGGAACCACATGTCCAGTCAAACTTTTCCAAACAAGGATGGAGACTACTGCGTATTTGGCAAAATATGAAAGAGGTTTGAGAATATTAGTGGCATTGTAGAAATGAACACGATGACATTTTGGAGAATGAAGTTTCCAAACAGGAGAACTTCTCGAATCATCGCAGGTAAACGAAGGAAATTATGCCTGCTAGCAAGCGGATTCACCTGCGCAGTGAGTGTAATTGGCTTCACCTGCTTGATTGTATAATGATGTGTTTCTTATGTATTTATGAATGTAGCACCCACCGTGGTGTCAACCTCCTTGGCTTTATAAAATGTTTGAATCCTGGTTTGGTTTGATATGCTCACTGAAGTCAGACTTGTCACAGTAAACCAGGCTTCTCTGGGTATCCTCATGTCTTTGGAATTGTTACCGACATAACATTGTTGTTGTTGCTTCTGTCTTGGCCATGAGTCTCTTGTTGTAAAAGCGATTATTACTTTAAATGGGGAACACTCCTAGTTGAATATAAGTTAAAAACAAAAATTACACTAGTATTTCGAATAGTTAAGAATAGCAGGTTTGTGTATTAGAAAGGACGGTGTTGTGCTTTGAGTGTGGTCAAACTGTACTCAATGCATTTTATGGTTCTCCTCACATTAAATATTGTTTATAATTGGGCATTGTTTATTTTGTACATCTGTTTAACTGTGTCGCTGATCTCATCCTGGAAGAAGAAAGCTAACGTTTTTATACAGAGAAAATACTTTCCCTCACTTTTTAGTTGAATATTCTTTAAAAGCCATCGTGAAGTTGGGAACAAATGATAAAGGCATTTTTACAACTTCCCCGCTGTTGCACAGGACATAAACATAAACAATGTATTATTCACTAACCGTGTTACTATAATAACGATCTTAATGATCTTAATAACTGTTGGTTTATCTTTTAGCTTTTATTAATGTTCCCTGACATGGCCTGCTCTTACTGCACATACAAGGTTTCGTGTTTCACATTTTTGTTTAATCATACCGATATTGTTGCTGATTATTGTAGTAGTTTGAACACGCTACATTTTTTGGGGATATTACTATATTATTTTTTAGACTTGTTTGATTTGTTCCTGCTTCGGTGATTCAGCCTTGATGGCATCTATTTTTATGATAAATACTTTCAGTTGATTTGTGCGGCATTAGTTGAAGATCTCCTAAAATACAGTAGAAATACACGTTGAAAACAAGTAAGAGAAAGAACTGTGTTAGAGAAAGGACCTTATCAGGGATAAACACATGTTACTGATGGTGTGAAAAAACTTTGAATTGTTTTTATGGATAGCAAACCCCCACCCTTATAGACTAGACGGGATGTACCCAAAAAGTGAATGTAAGGAGCATTTATGGGTACAAGTTGGGAACCGGCCTACTTTACATATTTCAAGGGTGCTGAATCCAAAAAAAACGGTACCCGAGCGAAATTTTGAGTTTTTGACCTTCTAATTTGCATATCAAAATGGCCGCCAAACTCCCTATCTTGCTCAGTCGTTGGACCATTTTCCCCAAGTTTTTTTGTAAGTAGGCAATCAAAGATGATGAATTAAGTGTCTAGATCTATAGTCTGGGGTCAGAGCAAGGATATAGTGGAGGCTCAGTGCCTTTTTTATGTATATATATATGCAAAATACCAACTTTTAAGGTGAAATTAAGCATTATTTGTGTCATTTTTTAAGGCCGACATAAATATTCAGTCAATATCACTCTTAAATGTTCCCAGTGTATATATGATATGTGATGTATTCCATATTACATAATAACTAAGAAAAACACCATTGCAAGTTGTCTGAGAATTCATTTTTTTATGCAAACAAAGCATAATGCTCTTAATTCAAACATCGAAAAACCCAAGTGAATAGGGAAAAAAAAAACATGAAACTTCCCTTGAACAGTTCTACAGATCACATCTTGTTTCTGTATATTTTCTTTCATGTTTCTAGCTGAATTGCTTTGCTTTCATCTGTCTTCTGTAAGTTCCATAGGTCACTTGTTTTGGTAGCCTCAGGACAGACTATGTCTTCAGTTAACTTATTTACTAATACAGACTTGTTTCCAGTGCGAAGTGTCCCATTCATTTCAGCAAGGGATATGGGAACTGGCAGAAGCTCGTGTTTTAGGACAGCTGGTAAGTCAACTGGACGACCTGCCTCATAGGCCGTAACAAGGCGTTTGAGAATGTTTCGGTCAGCCTTTATGACAGTTCTGTTGTCTTTGATTTTAGGATTTTTGGCCACTTCATACAGAGATGCAAATGTTTTAGCTTTGCTCTTATGTAGGGTTGCATGGATTGGGACCTCTGGTTTATCTTTGTCCTCAGGAACAATCATCCTTTTCTCAATGAATGAATTCACTTTTTCTTGTCCTAGGTCTTTGGCAGAAAGTAATGAGCTTTGGATAGCCTCTGTGGCAACGTCTTTCGTGGCGAGATTTTGCAATGAGCCTGAGGAGACTGAATCAAACACCTTGAACCCTTTGAAGACTAAAACCAATGCCATTTCGTCTCTGTTGTCTCTCTTTTCACGGGATTTGGTAGCTTCATTGTGGACGTAGGTTTTCTCAGGTGTGTTGCTGAACATCAAATGTGTCTCTTCTGCTACATGGGACCTCATGTTGTAGGAGAGTGTCCATCTGGAAAGGGCTGAAGGTGTCTTAGTAATGCCAATGATCCCCCCTCCTTTTTTCCCTGTTCCGTTGATCCACTCCATTGCTTGGTCTGGATCGACCTGGTTGAATCGTTGATCGGACCGCTTCACAACAAAGTTGCCTCTTTGGAACTCAGATAGTACAGGTTCTGGGAGTTGGTGCATCTCAGCAATATACACTGGCCCCCATCTTGCATAGTTCAGGTGGTCATATCGCATGAAGTACGGCAACATCCAGCTGAAGGAGTGAAGATGAAGCTCCCAGAGTCCATCACGCTGAGCTCGTGTAAACTGCAACAGTGTTGAGACCATATCCATGTAGTTCCACCAGAAGACAAAGTTGACATCTTCAGATTTACTTGCGATGAAATCTTTGAGGAGACTGTCAAACTGTTCCTGCTTCAGATATGTTATCAACTGAGGAATCATTTCAGGATTTTCATCAGCAGCCATAGCAGAGATCTCATCATGGCATTCCTTGTTTGATTCTGCAGCAAACGCGAGGAATGTTGGCAACAAAAGCTGCCATAGGGCCTGCAAGGTCAGTTTGTGAGCTCTCATACCCTTGTTGTATGCTTTCCCTGACATGACAAGCATGACAGCACCCTCCCCCAGCAATCCACTCTCCAGCCACACTTCAGCTAGACCAGACCCAGCCATGTGATCTCCGATAGTCTTTAGGAAGTTCATTGCAATATGAAGTCCACCAAGCCGAGGGATTAACTTGCCCTGATATTCCTCAACACACCACTTCAGTTCCATGAGCTTGCAGTAAAGAGCTTGGTCCACTGTTATGACTGTATGCTCCTGGCCAAAATGTGATGATATTGCCATGCACCTCTTCACAACTGTATTGAGCGTATCATACTCATGAGCTGGAGCAAGGACTATTGGCAAATATCCTACTGCTGTCTGCTCTGGTTCCTTTGACGAGACTGACTGATTGAAAACGGTCCAAGAAGGTTTGGGTTCAGAATCCTGACGTCGCAGGAAGAAAGCCATGTCTGTTGCTTGTGCTTGTTTCACACACTCACTGTCTCCTTTAGGTCTGGTAAACCAGGTCTTGTTAACATGTGATGTGAATACTGGCTTGCTTGTGGCAGAATGTACATTGACGTGGTGCAGGTTCTCCAGGACATCTGGCACAACCAGTGTACGGCTAACTGTTAGCTAGTTTTCTCCCAGTTGCTAGCCATCTCAATATCATTGAAATACACAATTTTGACCCACTATGGTTGAAAAAGTATCATTTTGGATAAATAGGGTTAACAAGCTCAATCAATAACTAAGGAATATTGACATTTTTTGTCTAAAAAAATCAAAAAGCAGGAAACTTACCAAAGCGTGTGAAACTGTTACGATCCTCTTTGCTGTTAATTCACCTCAGGCAAAGGGTCCTCAGCGATGGGACTGACCATGCTATGTACTGATCTAAATATTCAACTTGGTACGTTTCATGGTGGTCTCTTTTTGAATATTTTTCCCTATTCACCTGGGTTTTTCCCGTCTTAGAATTTAGAGAACAAATGCTTAATTTGCAAAAAAAAACAAAAAAAAAAACATGAAATCTCAGACAACTTGCAATGGATTTTTTTCTTTGTTATCATATAATATGGTGTACATCATATGTCATATCAACAGGGAAAATTTCAGAGTAACTTTTATTTAATATTTATGTCGGCCTTAAAAAATGACACAAATAATGCTTAATTTCACCTTAAAAGTTGGTATTTTGCATATATATATACATAAAAAAGGCACTGAGCCTCCACTATATCCTTGTTTGACCCTTGACTATCGATCTAGAAACTTAATTTCCTCATCTTGATTGCCTACTTACAAAAAAAACTAGGAGGAAATGGTCCAATAACTGTGCAAGATGGGCAATTTGGCGGCCATTTTAATATGCAAATTAGAAGGTCAAAACCTCAAAATTTCACCCGGGTACCGGTTTTTTTGGACTCAGCACCCTTGAAATATGTAAGGTAGGCCGGTTCCCGACTTGTACCCATAAATGCTCCTTACTTCTTATAAAAGGCCTTTTTTCTGAAATCCGTCTAGACTATTACAAGTAAAGCACACTTCTCCTCAAGGCGTGTCAGCAGTACTTTGATCACTGTGATGCCTTCATCCTGTCACCATGAAGGGATGAGTGTCATTGTCATTTAACACACCCCCTCGGAAAGCATCACGGCAGTATGTATCCCATATATTTATATGTGCAATCACACATTTGCACACACAGGAACTATGATTCTACCGTCAACTCTGTCATCTTTTGGCAAAACATTTGTCCATCCCATCACCATCTCAAAAATATGCCAAACAAGTACTTGGGAAGAACATCTGAACTTCCTCCTTCCTCTAGTGACTTGTTTGATCCAAGTATACTTTTTCAGCTTGATGATTGAGTCTTTGTGAAATCATTGGAACTTGATAACCTTGGTGTTAAGGTGTGTGAGGGGCAACATGCCAGATGCAGAGTAACCTATCATTAGCATTCAGTAAAGATGTAGAGAAAAACTTAACCAGGGGAACTATTTATAGAAGTGGTGTTGAAAAGACTTGTAAATGCTGTGAGTCTACTTTGATGTCTGAGTCATCCCACATCAACATTATCGTGTTGTTATCCTCATGTTTCCTTTGATTGTTGCTAGACAAGGAAGTTACAGAAGTGTTAACTGCAGCATGCTGCTTCTTTGGGTATAACTCGTTTTTTTACTTTATAGGAAAGCACTGCACCATCAGCAAAAAGTGGGTCTTCATTCACCCCATAGGGTATTTACACAGAATACACATTCAAATTGTAGCTGAAATTCATACAAAGCTGAACAAACTGTACATTAAAAACATGTTTTCAGTAGTAGTAAAGACAATTAATAGCCAAGAATGTGTGTTATGCAGGGCAGGCATCTTTGAATAGGTTGATCAAATTACGGTTACGGAGTAATACAGTGATAAGACAAAAAATGCTCATGCACAGCAGAACATGTTATTTTCATTTTTTGCTCAATAGTGACATAAGGAAGTTTCCTTCCTAGCTTCACAAAACTTCATTCTGAACAGCTGTCTAATCAGCCATAATAATGAGAAACACCTTTCTGTATAGCCTAAAAAATGAAGGACAAAAGACAACTGATTTTGGACTTATTGACTCATGTTCCTGTATGTTCATGTATACTGGTGCAGTGGATGGAATCACCAGATGTGATACAGAGGTATAGGAGCTATACAGGTGTAGTTTACGTTATCAATTATTTTGAAAGAACAACACATTTAGCAATGCTCTCTGCAGATCATCCTACACTGTTGACTTTATATGATTGATGCAAAGCAAACATTATCAGTATTTTAATCGCATAAAGGATGGATTATATTCAAACTCTTCCAACTTTGACAGTTGGAGTTTATTTCAGTCAGATCATATTATGGTGGAGAATTTGGTTGGCAAAAAAATATGCAAATATGCATTTATGGTGGCAGTAGTTTGGCTTTGTTGAAGAAAGCTTCTCTATATTGACAAGTATTTGTTTATTTAAAGCGAGATAAGTGTCTTTTGAGGATAACATTTAGTTTTGTTTACCCTCTGGGGTATACATACGTACTCAAAAACTGACATACGTTATTACAGTAGCTGTAATATTCGTACTGAAAAATGATGACTTTAATTGTAATGCTTCACAAGTGAGTCTGGCAGCATTTTTATAATATGTTCCTTCTGTATTAAAATGTTTGTGTATAATAGTGAGCTTCTGCAAAAAAATATGAACAGTTAATAAGACAAAATAAATAAGAAATCTTTCTTTTTTACAGCAAAGTTTTTGTAAATGTTCATATTTTACTTTTAAAGGTTTACCTCGTAAAACATACACCATACAAAATGTCCTCTGCATCAAATAACACACTAGGCACAGTGTGTTTGATTTATAGCAGAATTTAAAGTCAGAAATGTGTGGGAGCATGACTTTTGTGTGGTCACTTTCTAGTTGACAAACCTGTTTCTATGCTTCTCAGAATATGGAAAAACATTGACAACCTTTAATCCGTTTGTTTGTTGAAATATGCCTGGCACCTCTGACCCGGGAGCTACTGTAACATGCTGGCCCATGCCTGATGCCTGCTCACTTTTATTGTAATTTACTTGTAACACGCTTTAGAATATCCAAGCTGGTTGATCTGTATTGCACAGGGATATAGTATTTCATTGGACGTTCCACAGATAAATACCAAAGTTATCATAAAGCCAAAGTAATCTCGACTTGCTGCTGTGTCTTAAGAGCATTTTGCCAATCATAATTATCATTCATTAGATCTTGAAGATCGCAATAACCACAGATGGATAACAATTATAACCAGGGTTAAGAAATGTCTGGATTTTCTAAACTTTGTAATACCAGAACCTGTTTCCTCTAATTTTTGGATTAATGTGTGAACAACCCTTGTGGCAGTAATGCAAAATATCCACTAGAGAGCGCCATTTATACCCTATTCAACGCTCTGTTGCTTTGTCTCTGATTACAGTTGTAATTTGCTCAGCACTGTTTTGCAGAATATGAAGATCCTATATTGTTCAGTGATTAAAACATGTTATTTGTTTACGTAGAGTGTATATATTTTACTTATTGGCTGATCGAATAAGAAAGGTTGAGAAGCAATAATCTAGATTGCATTAAATTAGACTTTAGCATGCCCTATGAATTAAAAATGAGGTTTTATAGTAGTGTAAAACATCCTCGCAGCACCTGTTATTGTATGATGTATTATTACATAAACCTGTTTATATTATCTGGGAGAAAATGCTTATAAAATACATATAAAACACTTTAACAATACTCATGTAGATGCAGATTGCAGTAAGAGATTAATTCCAACTGTCATTCAAACTATTGGTCCCTGCAAGTTTTATCATTAATTATTTAATTTCTCTGGTGAAAATATTTAAGGTCTTTTCTAAGTTGCCAACATGTTCTGTCGTTGAGTTCCCAAACACAGACAGTATGTAGGCCACGCTCATATAAAGCCTATCTTAAAGCATCATACATTCTCCCTACTGTAAGTGTGCCACGGCGTCTAAACCCGAGATCCCATAGAGCAGAGCTCTGTGTGAGTCAGGCGATGGCTGATCCTATGCTCTCTGAACTCGGGGGCTTCACCTTCAACTGCAGTCTGAGAGGAGAGGAAGGAAAGAGGAACAGAGGGAGGAGAGAAATGGGGTGGGTGGGAAACGCGCCACATTAAAAGAGGAAGTTCATCCTCTGATAAACACATAGCTACACATCCCACTGGACCCACTGTCTGAGATGGCAGCCAGTGCTAAATGTGAGCTTGTCTGAGCTGCACCACTACAAGGGGAGAAACCGCATGGAATTCATGTTTTGTCCCTAGGTTGTTCGTTTGAGAGCTTTAGAGGATTTAAATGTGCCTCTCTGTACCTCACAGTTTCCATTCAAGGGGCTCTCCAGACGCAGTGCAGCTCTTCACAGAAGACATGCATAATCATTGAGAGGGGAGGGGATGAAACAAAGGAAAGATGTGTAAAGCATCATATACATACGGCACTTTATATTGTACCCCTTTCAGGTATTCTTATGGGTGTTTTGGTTTTAGGTTTGATTTTTTTGCGTTGTTACACACAAAAAGAACAGCCGCGGCACAGTACTTCAAAGGGGCCCCGGCAATCCCACATAGACAGACCACATTTCAGTGCAGCATGCTGTGCTGTGCTGCACTGTGCTACAGACAGACAAGAGCTGTTATGAAGAAGAGGAGACCATGGCTTCTCATTAAAAAAACACCACTGTTTCCTCCACAGATTACACTGCTCCGGGAAAACTACACAGGGAAGACACCCTTGCCACATCTACAGCTGAAAGATGCACTGTTACATGATTGGAACTGTCAAATAAAGCATACAGTTGGAGAAGTCTCAAAACAAGTGTTCACAAAAAAAAAGACAAAATATTTTTAATGGAAATGATTGACAGGTTGTTTACAGACAATGTTCACTTTTGCTTGATGTTTAGAAATGTCTAGCCTTTTTGTGAGGGCTGCTTTCTTTTAGCTTGTTGTTGCGCCTTATGCCTGGTCAAGGCCTCGTGACGGATCCTAATGCTTAAAGGCCAGGAGGGTCAACAAGTCTTGTATTCACTAAGTGCATGATAGCTGGCACCTCAAGGCTGCATGACATAAAATGCATATCCTGGGAGTTGTGTTTAGGAAACAAAAGGGATTATAACCCCTCTTTTTAATGGCTCCTGTACATCTTCAATTTAAAAAAGGCATTATACATGTTTTTTGCTACTACTGTTTTTACTGAAAGTCATTGCAAAAAGAATGACCTCCGTCCTTAAAGTCAGCTGTCTCCATTGGGTACAACTTCCCTCTTATTTTAAGGCCCACACAACTACTTTAGACCAGTCTTGAAGCTGCAGTTGTCACATGTATAATAATCATGCAGAAAAATCATCTTTGATGTGGATATTCAATCGGCGAAGTGTGAAGGCTCTTTCATGATTATACTTTACACACAGATTATTCTGGAATATGACGTCAGACCTGGGATGGCCAGGTTGTATATTGTACCTCCAGCAAGGCATTCTTTGGAGAGTGCTGAGACATTTATTAGTGAAGCCAGGGGTGGTGCACTTTCATTTCCTGGTTTTAATGGAGGGAGTCTCTGGGTCTTTACATGGGTCAAAATGAGACTCTATTTAATGTTTTTTTCTTCATTTTTGGACGACTGTGCAGTCAAAGAGTGGGACTGAAATCACTATTATTATGGTTCATTGCTGTGGTTATAGTTTAAAGGTGTAATTAGTACTCTCAAAACCCTTTATTTTTATTTTACCCTGTCAGTAATGATCAGAAATGGTGATGTGATTGGAGTAAACATGTGGGAAGATGCCTCTGTCCTAGTCCCTTTTATAATGTAGGTTCTCTGTATGTAAGCAGGTTACCATGGACTTCATGTCTCCTCGGATAAATGAGTAAAGTAAAGTTTGTGTCCTGTGACTCATGGCTGAGTTGCGTGCATAAATAAAATACTGTACCATACCGTGACATTATCTAGGGCAGCTCTACACTACAGCCAATATCCTCATACAGTTACTGCGCCTGCGACCCAATGTCACACAGTGACCTGAATTAGAGGACTGTGTGTCACGATGAGGTTCACACACAGACAAGAACTCACTGCTGCAATTAAAGCAGACCATGGTTGTAAACATGTGCACCTGAGAGCCCTTATGCACCATACTGTAAGTAGTGTATCACACACATCAGAAGTTAATGGTTTGTTTATTATATTTTTTCTTTTCCATCTTCGTTTAACTGCAGTTTCTCGGATAATCGGTAAGCACTGCAATTTAGTACACCGTCAAAGAATCACAGAAGTGGAACAAGTGTAAACCGGGTAATTAACCACCATACCAAAGCTGCATTACCCAGAGCCGCCTCTGGATGGCAGTGTCAGGCTGTGCTACCAGCTGTCAGCCTCAGCTCTCTCATTAGTGAGGTCTAGCAGGCCCCCTCCGACATGTCTCATAAATGTCAACACCAATACAGCAGGGGACACTGGGCCTGGATGTAACAAACACAGACGCCATGAAAGTCCACTCTGTCTGTCAAATCAATCACCGAGGCAAGCCACAAGCTGCATGTTCACACCTCACATGGAAACTACCTGGCATTTGGTTAGTTTAGACACAAAGAATAAATCCCAGTGGTTTTGTTAGGAATTATTTAGATAGAAGACAGAATATGTAGCACGTATTGTACAGACTTTGTCCTGGGTCTGTTTGAATTCCTATATGTACACGTGTATATGCCTGAAGTGTGTAGCTTGAAGATATTGTCACCCTGCTGTGGTCAGTTAGTCCTCTTCACTATAACCTCTGTCCCATTCTTTCCCCTCTCCTCGTCCCCCTCTTCATTCTCCTCTCCATTCTCTTCTCTTCCCCATTATCAAGCCATGTGCTGCCTGCACTCTTTTCCATCCTCTTCCAATCGGGCCACAGGAGCAGGTGGATTGGAGATAACTTGCGCTGTGCTTTGTTTTCGCCCTGACACTGTCATTAATCATTGCCCAAGCCACACTTCAACATATAATAATAAGGACTGGCTGCTGTGGGGGGGCTGCCGCCCAATTGCCTTTCATTGCGCGGATGCCAAATTGGAGGTGAACGGCCATAGCCAGACACTACTCCCCTGTCCCCAGACTGTCTCATCATTTAGGTATTTATCCATCTCAGGCTTGTCTGTGGAGCTTCTCCCTGCCCTCCCAAGAGGCCTGAGATTGTAAGGGGGAGGATCAGATTTGTTGCTCAGGCTTTTTGGCTTTGATTCTGTGCCTATAAGTTAGGGATTAGAAGCAAATTTCCCACAGGGCAGTGCTGGATTTGCTGGTGTTTAACTGTTTAACCTGTCTTAGTCTTGTATGGCAAAGGGGTGTGAGGGTGATTGTGGGAGGGAGAGGAAGCAGGGTTTGGAGAGAGACTGGTCAACAGGCCCACAGAGACTCGAGGTGACTTAGCCAGAGCCAGGCCCGCATCGATAAAAGAGGTTTCCTTATCCATCGTGTGTGTGTGTGTGTGTGTCAGAGATGGAAAATGCATAAGAGGTTATGCCTGTGTGTGTGTGTGCGTTTGTGTGTGCCCTCCCATGGGTGCCTACACTAATAAATCAGTATCATGTTATTACTCCTTTGGTTACAGCCCTCATGTCTTGCCCATAATACACAGCATGTGAGAATACAGTGTATCTGGTAAGTGGGCCAGTGAGTTATCAATTATCAGGGTGAGAAAATTGTTACAGAAATTAGAGCTTTGGATCAAGTTTGACCCTAATA
Organism: Eleginops maclovinus; assembly: GCF_036324505.1. Classification (NCBI taxonomy): domain Eukaryota; kingdom Metazoa; phylum Chordata; class Actinopteri; order Perciformes; family Eleginopidae; genus Eleginops; species Eleginops maclovinus. The sequence goes on from NC_086367.1 coordinate 16,207,180, forward strand.
TCTAACACATGAGGAAAGAAACATAATAATGTAAACATATTGCACACATTTATCAACTTTATTATGTTGTTATTCTGTCTGTACATGCTTTATAAAATGTAATCTAAACTTTTAAAATCTTAACTTCTTTATCAAACAAGAAAGCAAATGGTTAAAAGTACCGATAATCCTAAAGATTATTGAAAGTGGGAATTTGAAAACCAAAAAAGTAAGTAAAAAGGTTCACGTTCTCATGAGGCGGGTTGGTGCTTGGTTTGGGTCTGGGGTTATGATAGCCACCCTTTGTGGGCTGTTTTCCAGATAAACGGACAGGGGGGCACACCAGCAGGAGGATCCCTGTCCTGTCAAACACAATCCGGGCGGATTAGGGTGATCTGAGGGGAACTTTGGAGCCTTGAGCGTGAAGGTGTGCTCTCTGGGTCCTGCCATCTTTACTTCTACAAACCAGGACTAAATCCTAAGGTGTGCACATCTGGGTTGGCAGTTGAGAAAGAAGTCTCGGCTTTGATCTCAGCCATCACCATCACAGCTCTCCTCTTTTGCACAGTGCACAGGTGTATTAGTAAGTAATGTTAGACAGGCGAATGTCAACAAACAGTGGAAGATTGTCTGGACATTGTTGCTGCAGCCATTAGCTCTGATCCTCATGGGATTGTGTGTTGGGGATTGAGCTCAGACCGGCAGAGAGGTGAACTCTTATTACCCCGACAAACATAACTCAATCCATAAAGACGGTGTTAATACGTCTTTCACACTATCACTTCAGCAGTTTGACATATATCAGCTCACTGTTCTATACTTGCAAATGTTCTCATTTTGCACTTTGAATCTTTTTCTATACATATCTTGTGAACTTCTATATCATCCTGACATGCAGGCAGTAAAGAGCTCCATGTCTCCTTTGGTGCTGTAGAAATATACTGCAAAACCGTATTGATCTTTAATTAAAGAAGCTCTTAACCTTGGCTGGGCAGAGGACCCCCAGGCCAGTGAGTTAATTAATGTACTAATAGTCATAATATTTGTGCTGTGCACGGGAGGTACATAAAAGATTATCTATTGTATGAGCAGTTTATCAGCCCAATGATGCTAGAGCCCCGTGCTGTGCGTATATCACTATTATGGGCAAAAATCTGCAATACAGACAGAAGACGACGGAGAGCCGGTCTTTTAATACCGCTCCCGGTTCATCAGCAGTTTAGCAAGACCCCGTTTTACCTCCTGGGAGTCTCCTCTGATCGTAACCAGGCAGCATCGATGGGCCTTTACAGCCACTAATGCTTCGCTACCTTGACAACACACAGCGGCTATAAGCCCTCTAAAAGATCCACTTCTTCTCCAGATGAGTCAGGGGTCCCACTCCACCGTTTACCCCCACGCTCCCAAGGAGGGCGTCTCATCCCTGGATCAAAACCTCATACTACTGACCTTTCAGTGGCTCCCAGCAGCCACCAGACCCCCTCATAAACAGGTCCCAATGAGGGAGGGAGTGAGGCGGTGAGAGGGGGAGAATGTGTGCGCGGGGGCCCAGACGCACTGTGATATCACCCTTTATAGTTTTATTGATTTCCTCTCAGGATGCAACTATTAACATTGAGCTGCTACGGGGGCTGCTGCTCTGCAGGTAGGAGAACTGGCTCACACCACCAGGCCTTGAGGATTGTATGAAGGGGGGGTGGGGGGTGTTGGTGGGGGAAGCACTGGGGAGGCACATGCTTTTATAATTAAGGTCAGCTGGGATGCATTACAGCATTTGGAGGTGTTAAAACGGGCCCTCCTCAGAGAGTATGTTGGCATTGCCCACGCTCGTAAATTAGCCACGCTTCCCGCTGATGTTAGGAACAGGAGATGGGGTGGGGGGGGGGAATTAGGTAGATGGCTGGATGGAGACGTGAAGTGGGATTTGATCGACTGAGTTTATATTTGATGTCCACAAAATCATTGATTTTTATGCGTCTATAGAAAGGAACAGACCAATGAGGTCATGTTTGCTGCATGCAATGTATTCCTTTAAATGATTATGCATATAATGCTTTTATACAGATTTGTGGATTACTCAGAAAGGAACCAATACTGAACCAATACTACTACATATAAGAATTGTATATATGATTAAAAGATATAATGTCCCACATGCAGAAAACATGATAGTGTATTTGTAAAATAAAAAGATGCAAATAATACAAATATTGTTTTGTACTTCCGTATCAGTCAATCATATTTAACTCTAGCAGGATCCTTACACTTTGGAAGTATTTTGATAGTTTATGTTATACTATATATACGAGATGGAATAAGATGTGGATATTAGCAGCATAAATGAAACAAAATGATATAACATGCCTGTTTAACTGCTCAAAACCTCTCCGAAAAGTTAATTAATAGGCAGGAAAAGTTGAATAATAGGCAGGTAAGTCAACAGATGCTCTTGCAGAATAAGCAGAGGTGTGTGTGCGAGCTCTCTTTGGACCCACGCAGGCTCCAATGAGGCGGGCAAAACAAGGCAGGGCCCTTCACATTCACAATGGGGACACTGCCAGCAAGGACAGGGGAGGGAGAGGGAACAAACAGAACACAAGAGTTTCACAAACAACCTGTCATAAGGCATTCAGCAGGACAGGTCTGACTGGGACTCTCAGCTCACACCCTGCTCCAGGGGTGAGGCAGGGGTCATCTCTCTGATGCATTGTGGGAGAAGTATGACAAGCAGAAGGTGTGGGAGAGACATAGATGAGGAGGACATAGATGAGGAGGACATATCAGTGCTTGATTGCATGGCATCTTCATATTGCAGTCTTTTGACATTTGAAGTGTATTGTATAAGGTTGGGGTTATGTAAGATGTTATAATGTCACAGTAGTAGTAATGTGTTTTATACAAATAGTGGTAACATAAAATACACAAATTATACATATAAATGTCTTTGGTTTCAATAAATCAATAAATTAGTAAATCAATATTTCAGACATTTGCCTGGATGTGAAAAATCCTTGACATTAGTGTTTCTTTGCTTTTCTGTTATATTGAACTCTTCTAAGGAAACAAAAACTGCCAACTGTCTTTGTATGTCTGGGTTTTTTCAGATGTTTCCTTTTGTGCAACTTAATCCAAACCATAAAGATAAGAGGGAATATGCCATCACCAACAAGTAAGCAAACTAGCATTTGAGAAGCTGCAACCAGAGAACTTAAGACATTTTAAAATAAACTCTAACCTTCTAGATAATGCTGAAATGCATTTATTTACAGCGTGTTGCTGATGTATACAGCATTCATGGATCATATATGAATGATTGATGAAGCGTTCGTATCTTATGAATTATACTTTATTTGAAGTTGCTAAGAAAAAGCAGAATTTAAAATATTTCTTGCCTTTTCAGTTATTCTTTAAAGCGTGTTGCAACTTCAATGTAAGGTAGTCTGATGCAGAGTATAGTTGAATTCAATAGTTTAGGCAAAATAATGCTATATTTCCCGTTTAATGACACAGCCGTTATTGTCAGATTTTTGTTGGGGTATGGACTTCAGGTTTTAGTTGATAATTCTGGCCTTCTTTGACAGCTTGTAGATACCCAGTCATCACTCGGGCCCTCCTGAGACTACGATGAGTGCCAGAAAGCTGACAGAAACAGAGTAATCAGAGTCTCTGCCACTGACCAGTGTTTGTGTGTGTTATCCAGAAATGACCTCTCTGAGTGTTTCTACTTCTTTTTATTCTGAAAGGTCTCATTTGAATTGATCAGCATTTCCTTTAGTAAGGAACTATTCAAAGCGTGAGTCCACATCGAATCACACAGGGCACAGTGCCAAGTTTATATCGTCAAACTGTTAACATAATGACCGTCTTCCAACTTGTTCATACCGTTCACCTTGTAATTCAGCGTAGTACTTTGGTGCTTTTGTGATTTGGCTTGAACTTTTGAACCAACAGAGCAATGCAGTAGCAGCATGATTTAACAGTGTTTTACTTCCTAGTCTTTTCCTGTTGTAATATTTGTGCTTCATAAAAAAAACAGCTTGGTGTTATCTTCCTTAGTTGATTCTTCAATTGAGACTTTGCTGAGGAATCATCAAGTGTTAATAGATACTCCTCTTGAGAATAATGCGAGTGATTAGAGAGCATAATGAGGAGCTAAGAGCAGAGTTTCTCATTATTTTCCCACATCGTTGCATTCCTCGTTGCATCCTTACCTCGCCAGGTTCACTGAGCTGTACTTGCAATGCATTTCCCATCCAGCATATAAAACCAGAATGCAACCCTCTGCTTTAACAAAATGGAATGAAATCTGTTGTACACGGCTGAACTGTCACACAAAAAATATAGTAATGGGCCTCAACCTGCCATCGCTGTTCACAGGTGTTTTTTTACAACAGTATTTATTTGACCATTATGTTAAATTGTCCCCATAAAGCCGCACTTGGCAGCACCATCCTCTGAATCTCTTTGTGAGCCACTTAAGTATACCACTGGGGGTTAGTGTGTTCCATGGACCCAATATGGTCGCTTTAAACTGAATAAATAAAGCCAGTTTAGTAAGGCTGTGCCCTCTTTTTGGGGAAGCAGTGGTGAGAAAAAAGGCACTTAAATATTGTGTGTTTTCATGCAAGTTGTAAGTGTTGCTATAACGCGGTGAAGTGTGCCTCTAGGACACGGTTATGTTTAATGTAGTATTTAGCTGTCTCCTTGCATTCTAATAAGTGGATAATGTTTTATTCCATTTCTATCATCAGGTATATGGGATTTAAAGCTGATTTGGTATTATATCCTGAATTTATTCTGAGCAATTGTGGCCTCATAAATAGGAAGCAAAGAGCATCAGTATAAAGCACACGTTTTTATCTACATACATTTATGCTATAAGTTGCATGGAGTTCAGACTTTCTATCCCTTTGTGGTGCTGTTGTGATGTGGGGGGGGCCTGACTCTGTTGAGACCACCTCTATTCATGGCCCCGGAGCCACTGGGTGCTAAGTGGCAGCCGGAAAATCACAGCTGTGGGATCAAGCATGCCACATTAGGATAGAGATCCCGGCCCCAAACGGGGGTACAGTAGAGCACAAATAGAATACCCAAGGCAAGTGGATCTTCACACTGATGCTGAGTATGTGTACTCCTGCTGAGGCACCGGCATAACTCTCACAGGTTAAAACCAGAGGCCTTCGACATACTTAGGGTTATAGATAATCATTCCCCTATAGAAGACAGTCGGTTTACTGGATTATATTTGAATTCTGACTAGCTCTTGCATATTGTCTCATATTTAAATATAGAAATGAAAGTAATAATGGTACATTAACTTATGCTTCGCTATTTAATCAGTTGAGTTTATAGAACAAATACATACCAAACAAGTTTCTCAAGTCTTACTTTTCTGCTTACACAAAGAGACATTGGATCCTTCATTATACCCTTTTAGACAGAACCCCCCTCACCAAGTGTTGTCGCTGAATTTCAGAGACAGGGCATTTTTAATACAGCAATTTACACTCATACAATTATAGCGTTCTGGTGCAGATATGGTGTCGGCCCCTCCTCCCTGACCTCTGCCCTTTTACGAAGCAGGCGAAAGTGTGTTTCCTGATTAACGGCTGGCTGAGGTGCATGGCTCCAGCTCCAGCACCTTGTCCTCCCAAACTGAGGTGACAGTCTCCTAGGCTCTTTATGGAAATTAACTGCAAAACATAGCCAATTAGACCTGCGTTATTTAGAACGACTCAGCTTTTCACCCTGAAAAAAAAGCAGGCCCAGATAAGACCTGTACACTCATACGCTGAAGCAAATTAATGTGAAGTTGGTGGCCTGCCAGGGAGCCAGTCCATCTGACATTAAAAGCATGGAGGCTACTTCCTGTATAAGCTGTATATTATTGCTCGATGGAACGCTGGATGATTAAAGAGTGGGGTTTGTGAATAATCGTGATTATAAATTGAACACAACCAGTTGGAAATGGTGATGTAAGATGTTTTATTTGGGCAAATTAGCAAAAGATTCAGATGAAGCACTATACAATGATTTGTAGGTTTCTAGATTTAGTTTACAAGGTCATTCCTTGACCAAAAGTTCCCAGGTTCTGCGCCATTTGCTCAAAATGTGTAACTTTGAATTAAGCATCTGTATAATGTCTTTTCACTGCATCAGCTAAAGATAGGCTCTTAGCCTGATACGCTGTCTTAATTTTCCTTTTCTCCGGTCACTGCGGAGAGCGACGGCATTAGATAGAGGAGGAGGGTCCTAACTCTATGTGCAAGAATACACTGTGGAAGTTGTAAAGGGCAGAGTCTCTAGGAAATCTACTCTTTCTTTGAAAAAATGTCACGGGAGAGATAGGAGATTGGCACCACAAAGAGCCTAAAATAGCACGGGCTGCAACGCATTGTCAGACAAGATTTGGGCTGAGACATTGACTTTTGTTCTGCAAAGTACTGGCCCCTGAAAGGGAGATGGGAGGTGTAAAAATTGTGATTTCTTCTCTTTCCCTGATTATGTGCAATACATTACCCTCTTGTTAATGCATGCTGCTGGTGCTGATGTTTGTAACGTCACAATTATTCCAACAAAAAAAGGTGTATTTTGGTGCAGAGTTAGGAAAGGGTTTTATAAGTTTTTCCATTTCAGTTGAGTGTAATTATTAGTTACAGAAACAGTTGTTTAACAAAGGGCCTCGTCTAGAAGATTAGGACAGATTTCTCACCCTTCTGCTTTCCCATAACTCGAGTAAACTTTATATTTCTTCCTTCTTCCTTCCCCATGATAACAAAGGCCTGATATATTTTGGCAGGTTTGCCCCTTGGCCACATAATAGGATTATGAATAATTTCTACAAATTTACAAAAACAAATCACATGGCCCAGCTTAAAGTTTGCTAATAATTTCTCCATAGCTGATAGATCAAAGCAAAGCGCAGAGACCGCAGAGCCAGGCAGTAGATTGACCCCGGTCGGGCATTTTTAATGAAAGGGTTAATCTCCTCAGAGGTGACTATTCAGGAGCAAGCAGTGTGACCAAATGAAGAATTCAGGTCTGGGATAAGAAGGAGAATAGTGGTCTTGAGGGTGCTGTTGGGTGACAGCGAGGAAGCCCTGAGGTAAGACTGTGTGATGCTGTATTTGAGCCTTTCGGACCAGCCCTCCTACCCTATCCACCGCTAAAAGAAAGAGAAAGGTGGGAAAAGAGTCAGGCTGTTTGAAGAACCTATGGCATGTAGGCCCAAGGCTATTTCATGGATAACCACCAACAAACCTGCTCTATTGGCTCTGAAAGCCCATGAAAAGAAACACACAAAAACACACACATGATGGCGGCTGTGTGCATACTGGTGTATAAAGACCAGCGTGGACACGTGCACACACACACTCAGACTGGCACACATACACTTAACCATTAGGACATTGCTAGTGCTACTCTCAGAAAGTACCTGAATGTACTTATAGTCCTGGCTGTTGGGGATAAACTTTGTTGTCAAGCACCTCTTGTGCTACTGTAAGCACACATGCCCTCTTGTGAGTAATTAGACTTGAATACTTTCCAAAAGGAGAGTGGGAGAGAGTGGGTAAAAAAAAAAACTTTTATAAATGTATAAGCCTTGGCTGGTTAAGGAGGTTTTGAAATCTCATCATGACAGTGGCAAAATGGGCCTCTTGGTAATTAGGAACAAATGAAATTGCTTATCACTTATCGAGTTACGGTGCCAGCCATTTGGCTGTGTTCAGAGGGATTAATCAGAAGGCTATTGACATTACATTGTTACACAATTATCATTCATACGTTTCATGGTAATTGGGTGTTTTTTCAGCTACATTATTCCAGACAAAATGAATATACACAAATACAAACATTTAATCAAATAACCTGAAATAACAACATTTATAACGCTACATGAATGACAGATTTTAATATAGAGTTATATTGTGGAAAATTACATCTGTGATTAAAGGGATAAGAGGGTTTATTCAGCATTATCCAATAGTTTATATAAAGAATGAAGTGAGAAACAGATTTATTACACATTATAAATTAGGTATCAAAGCAACAGTTCATTGTAGATTTCTTCATAAGCCTAGCTACCGTGTTGCCTTAAGCCTTGTTATTGGAATAAGAAAATACGCATCGTGACATCAACCTAATAAAACCCATTTAAAATAAACCTTTGTCCTGAATGCAATCAAAAGTTGGACATGTAGCTCCTGCAGTGTGCTCTTTTTCCAATACCTTTCCACCAGCACCTATATGTGAAAATGACATGTCATTGTCCTAATGGCCTGGGGAGAGGGCTTGATAAAAGAAGACTTTGCCTAATGCTTCCATAAATGTGTTAGGCAAAGTCCAGCAGGATGTAATTGCATCTAATATATTTACAGAGGATTGATTTTCCCTCCCACGACCCACCCACAAGGCAGCAACAAGCTGCGGTCAGTTCACCCGGGTCACTGTGGATGAGTTCAGTGTCCACTCTGTCCTCTTTACACCAAGTAACAAGGCCGAGCCACAGACACCCTGGAAAGTATTGGAGTGCAGCTTAATGAGGTAATTAGTCAAAAGCCATGACGATCCTGGGAGGCTAATACCTGTGACCTCTTGATCCTGGATTCCTGACACACATCCCTGGAGACTGTACAGGAGAGACAGCGAAATCCAAACACTGCCACCTCGGCCAGACACTCCAGACAATTTTTACCCAGAATGTGTGATATTACACTTCAAGAAAAGGAAAATTGGGATTCCAGCTGAGCAACACCCCCATTTCTCTTCTCTTCTCTTTTGTTTAATTACTCCCACAATGCAGTAATGGGCCTGCCCCCTTTCCCTCCCTGAAGACAAATAAACCTTAGCAAACACAAACTACTTTACCTGTTTACCTAGAGAAAGAAGTTGGGGAGAATTGACAAAGGCAGTGAAAAAGCACAAGATAGGAGAAAGGATGAAGAACACAAAGCAAGTTGATGTTTTTTCCCCTCTCCCATCCCTTTCTTTTCTTTTTATCAGGTTACGTGGCTGGAGGCTTCATTAATCACCACCTCGACAGCCTCTGCCAGAGGGAACTAACTGCATTTGGCCCAATTAGGCGCTGTAGAGACAATAGGAACAGCACAAGTTGTGCCTCTACGCCAGGAGCCAAGCGTTGCCTCCCTGTCATTACCTACAGAAAGGGAAAAATTAACCCCTACCAGCTTCCCTGCTTTCCTCCATTGATCCGAGGCTTTTGTGGTGTCCCTGGAGCGTGGCAGACAATTACAGATATTATTACATCTGCATTGATTTTTTTAAAGAGAGCAGAGTGTCTCCAAGCAATTAAAAAAATTACAGTTCGGAAGTGGGCCAATTAAAATGCCCCCGGCCCTGGAGGGAGGCAGTGGTGTTGCGGAGATGGAGGGACAGGCTAGACTGTCAGAATGTTACAGGTTTTTTGAGACAATAATGAGCAAATTGCATTGCACTTTCATTGCATTAAAACACTGTTCATAGTTAGATCAAAGAAAATTCTGAGGAATGTTTTTGAAACAAAGGGACTTTCTTTTTTATAAGCATGGATACAAAATATTCCTCAGTAAAACACAAATCCACAAAAGTCTCTTTAGCTTGCGCTGCTCATCAAAACATCATTAGCCTAAAATTGGTGTTGAAACGTGTCTATTCCTGTGGTATATTTTGTTCTATATTAAGCCTCAGATTGATGTTTGATTTATTACCTTAAACTATTGTGGCAAATTCAACATTGTCAAGTTAAATCAAAACCACTCTGCCTAATTTAAGCTGCATTTCATCCTCTTGCTCTTGGTATTCTTCGGTATCAGGCTTACGTTTAGTAACTAATGGAACTTTTCAGCATTCATTTAGAATAGCGGCTGTATTTCTGTCCTGACTTTTTCCTCTGGTTGTTTCAGTGTGTCTCTCCACAAAGCTGCCTCATCAATATTAATCTGAAGTCTCTTCTGATTCATGCTGTAGTAGTATACCTCTGGCAATCAGCTCCTCTGTCATCTTTTATCTGTCCGACTAAACCCAGAAACTTATACAAACTTTCTCACACCTCGATGCTCCATGTCTCTACTCCTATCTCTTGCACTCTAACTATGTCTCTCCCTCATTCTGTCAGACAAAACATCCTCCTTTCCATATTTATATCCTTGACTTTGATTTCAAAATTGGCCTTTACCATGGCCATCTGACCAGCCTTCCTGAAACCACAAAGAAAGGGAGATTGCTAATTGGAATTACTAGTAGATGGAAGACTTGCAGTGTAGATAACGGATCAATGTGATGCAAATAAAGCCTGCATCAAGTAGCTGCACAGACTCCTAAAGGACCATTGTTTTCTTGCTCTGCGATTAGAGCTAGAGAGGGAATTACTGTGTACAATTGCTATGTTTGGCAATTCAAATTAGCACACATACTTCGAGACACAAACACCTACCTGGACCTTTTTTGAAGCAGTTTGAACTGAGCAGGTGAGCTCTTGGATTATTCAAACTGGTTTTTGACTAAGAAGGTAAACAAAACCTCCAAATAAGGAAGACATTTAGACACAACCAGACATTTGAAATCCAAAAAAAGGGGGTACAGTTGAAATAGCATTTGGCACAGGCGGTAAAAGGACAATGGAATTCTGATTATGAGCTGCAGTCGTTTTATCACCCGACGCGTTGCATGTGTTTGAAGTGGAAAATCGTTGTTTCTTTAATCCATGGAGCATTCAAATAAGTTTATTTTTCCAGGATTAAAAACAGTAACAATAGCAGGCAGTTAAAAACAAACAGCTCCAAACAAATGGCAACGGTTCTGAGGCGCACGGTACGGGTAAGCTCTCCATACATCGTGGTCTGTTTCATTAGCTGAAATGTATTATTATTGTTTATCTATTGAGCTTCCTGATAAAAGCGAGCCATGCCTTCCCTTTTGGATTACAGCGTTAGAAAGGTTCAGGGGTGGCTTGCCTGTGTAATCCACATAATTCTTTTCCAACAACAACAACCTCCGGAAGATGGAGGAAAAAGGAGAGTTTTCAACACCTGAACGCTGAGGCGCATTTGATTAAAGAGGGCTAATTTCAGAATATCATCAAAGGGGAAAGGAGCGCTGTGTGTGTCGGTTGTGTGTGTGTTTGTTAGGGTCTTTGTTTCATTGTGAAGTTCTGGCAGCTGTTTAAAGACATACAGGAGTAGTCTCACGCAACCTTAAATTAGAGAAGCAAAACTACAGGACTATACGTCCATATTGATTCTTTTGTCATACTTTAAATTACTCAGGGGATTTGGGAAATAAAAACTTAGAATTAAGGTTGAATAGTCACATGTCACATGTGTTGCATCCCAAACCAGTAGGAATTTATTTATTATTTGAGAACATTTTTTTTCATCATCAGTCAAATACAACTGTTTGCCGAATTGTAAGTATTTTTATTAAGCGATAAATCAAACGCTCAATGTAATGGTTAAAATGAAATATACGTAAATGTCATGGTTTCCCTCATTTATTTATTTTTTTGGATGTACTTTTGGAGCAAAAACCTCCACAGTTTCTAGTTTTCCTCATCTGTTCTTTGCTATGTGAGATCCTCAATGATTTAAAAATGTTGTCTCATCTGTCAGCGATGCAATTCATCAGTGGAGATAAATGTGAAACACACATCAGAAAGACAGAAAAGTATCAGATGATAACCAGATGAGCCAGAGCCGGGTCCAAGCAGATGAGACGAGCCACACATTCCACCGGGGGCCATGGAGGGACTAGGAGGGCTGCAATGATTTTGGAAGAGTGAATATTCTGAGATATAAATGAGACAGTCGGCTCGTTCGATAATGAAATATCAAAAAAGTCATCTGGAATTGTCGCATTGGGTCCTTTTTAGGTGGCAGACTATGAAAGCTATTGGTTACAATTCAGCAGTTATAAATGTATGATGGAGGAAATGATTTTTAAGAGGAGCCTATCTAAAAGTGTGCAGGATATTCCTTTGGGTTTTATTCAGACTATAAGCTGTTATCAGATGGCTATGATTCACATTTGCACTTTGAGTCCACTATCGTTCAAAACAGTCACCTCTGAGAAAGACCCCCGCTGAACTGAAACCTCCCAAAAAACATGAACATTTAAATGAAATTATGGGACCTGCCTCTCCCGACAGTCAGTGTGATGACACGCTTTCAGATCCTATTTGGAAGAGTTTGAATGTGCTGAAATGTAAATGACTGGACGCATGGAGGCCCAAATGGGAAGCTAGATTCTACATGGGTCAAAGACAGGAAGACTATAGAACTAAGATAAACTGAGGGGAAAAAGAGGGGAGAGATTCTCATGCGAATCGTTTAACAGCGGACACACCGTGCCACTTGCATTATGGTAACTGTTGCATCAAGGGCCGACGCAAAGGGGCCCCCTCTTTTTTTGAAATGCACCCCAGGGTTTTTGGTCTTCTCTGCAAAAAGGAACCAACCAGATTTAAGATAAAGCTGCTCACTCATGTTATGGAATCAGATAAGCCAAGTAAAACCTTACATACCTTTAGTGCAAGAAAATGTGTTTAATAACTAACATTTAAAAACATCATAAAGAGTATTATTTGCTAGAGATCAAATGTTGAAAAATATAAAAATATACTAGTGTATCAAGCATTTATTAAAGTTTGGCGCTATTCAAAGTATCTGATTAATGTCGGCAGCTCATGTTTATGTCATGCACCTCACCATTTTACTGCCTGTCAATGTCATTATATCTCCCCGAGCAGCTCATTCATGGTGCCTGACATGCGTTACTCTATCAGTCTGGTGAAATACACACTCTATCCTCCCTTGAAGCTCTAAGCAGCCTTTTAATAGCAACCATTCCTTCTTGTTAGCCAAAATAAAAGGTCGCGCAATTGGATTTCCCAGTTCTGGAAATCCCTAGATATTTACCCCAAACATGGTGTGCGCCTCGCCCTCTCTGCTCACCTTTCCTTTTCCTCTGACTGCTCTCACGCTGATTTGTCAACCGTAGATAGGATCAATTAATCTATTGAGTCTGAACAGCATGGAAGATTTAAATTGTTCATACACAAACCCATGTGGCCAGCAAGCCCATTTCTATCTATTTATAGTCCTCGTCTGTGAGAGCTGCGAGTGCTATGGACAAAAGCCTGTCAATTAAAAATAAATCCCCCCACCGTCTTTTTGGAGTTGTTGGGAGAAATGTGTATCCTTTACCTTGACTCTCTCAGAAGCTGTTTTGTACAAGGCAATACAATTAATTTTTTTTCTCTTCTCTGACAAAAACAGAGATGTACTTTAATCTTACAAAGAAACTCATTTAACTCGGCGTACGTTTCAAATTTCATCTCATTTTTCACATCCGTAATAAACAACTTGCATTGTTCATTGTGATGGCTTTGAATATTCAGGACGAAGACAGCAAGACGATGTTGTTTCTTTCAATCTTGGAAGAGGGGAGAAAGATGAAAAAGAAATCAATGATTCTCGACTCATTCCTTTCTTCCTCCTAGAAGCAGGCAGGTACTGCAGCTAGAGATTCATGTAGAAGTTTCCCCTGCAGCCACTAAGTGCCAAGCTGTGTCAAAAATGACATGCATCTCCTGTTTCCATGTCATGCCATGCATGTGATGTGATGGGCAAATGAAGGCAGTTCCTGCATAGAATAGTAGGGGGTCATTATTAAGCCTCTTAAATTAGCGCCCCCTCCCACACAGCCCTTGCAATTTTCCAAAACCCACCACCACACGCACACACACTGGACTCAGCACATTACACTTGACAAAGAAAATCATTTCAAAAGTTTACTTGCAGCAAACTCATTTCATATTTGATTGAATTGTACCTGTATGGTATGACCCATTTAAACTCAAAGTCACACATGGACGCTTTGAGAACCCATTTGAGCAGAACCCTGCTGTTGGTTAGCTATAGCCTCTGCCAATTGCATGTCCTGTGCAATGCAATTTACATGTCTCTCCATCACACTCACTTATATGGTTCAACTCACAAGAGCTACCATTTAGATCGCTTGTGGGGGAGGTGGGAGGGAGTGAGACCCATGCACAGCACTGGTAGAAAACCATATGTATGCATTGCAGTGGTATAGAATGGGTGGCAACAGCAGCAGAAAGCTTAACCTCTGCTGCCCCTGAACTGCATCCCCTGCAAAACACAAATGACACCTTGACAAACCCCGGCTCGTGCCCCAGCCGTGGAAATGGACTGCTTCTATTGCTTCTCCTCCCATTTTGATAGGCAGGTTCCACCACTCCAGCATCTGCCTGGCCCATCTAAAGGCTCTTAATATCCCCAGATTAAAAAGACCCCAGCCCCAAGGTCAGCCTCTGAGGAAATGACTGCCTCTTCTCGAGAGTGAACACCATTTTTTACCGCACCCTTTGTCTCACTTTTATTCCACTCCCTTACACTCGCGGTTTCTCTCCTCTGCCTCTGTCTTTCGATCCGTGCATCACAGCCTTTTCCCTCTTTTTCTGCCACTATCGTGTATATGTATATTTACAAGAGTGCACATAACTGGTGTCTGGGGAAGGGTAAGGAGCAGTGGGGAAGGAAAGCCATTAGGGGAATAAAGAGAGGTGCTGCCTCACAGCCGAGCTTCACAGGCCAGTGGAGCAAATCAAATTGGGTCTTGTTCTGCGGCAGGACACACACACATGCACACACATATATGCCGTAGACTCAGTGACAGTGGTGGAGGCACACAGTTGACAGCGCAAGTCCTTTGGGACATAGCAGGGCTGGGCATGTCTAGGGCTTGCCCACTACGGGATGCATTCATGACCCCCAACTCTCCTGAGGAAACTACATTTTAAAGGAGTCTATGATTAGTAAATATTCCTAATTTATATAAAGTAACAGCGTTTCTTTATATACCTTTTATAGCTTGAATCAATAATACCCCCTGTGATAAAGACCTCTACTGTTGTATTAAAGTAATTTCCCAGTTGAGGATTAGTTAAGTATGTCTTCTAAACACATTAATGACACTGTTGCGCTGGCTAGCATGTTCTTCATTATGATTAACCTTGGTGTTGTAGTTTATTTGTGACAAAGATACACCTGTTTGTGTAATGTTTGCTAAAAACTCCACGACTAGCTGTTTTTGATTTATTTATTTGGTCTTTTTAATAATCAAACTACCCATTTGTGACCTGTTTTAAGATGTTTTTATCCGAAAGTAATAAAGGGGCTTGAGATTCAGTGAAAAAGTACAATGAGTGGTATAGTGTTGAGGGAGCGTTTTTTCATGGATTTGGTTAAAAAACAAATATTATATGCTTCATCAGTTAAGTGTTAAAGCTAGAAATTAGGAAAGAAAGGTAAACAAATAGGCTCTAACATCATAAAAAACACGGTTATGTATTGTTAATGACATCCCCCGAGACAGTTTTTATGGCAAGTAGCAATATCCATCCAACCTCTCTGCACTAATACCTCATTTATAACAGCTCAAATCCTCTGTCCCCATAATGTTCTGAATGAGGTTTAAGTTATTAGCAGGCTCATAGCAAAGCTGAGGAATTGGCAGAGGACTCAAGGTAAAGGGCACTAAAGCTAATGAAAAATGAGATGGAGACTCATTCTTAAAGCTTTAGTTTTATTAGAAATACATGGTAATAGCCACCAAAACCTTAGTCAACATAATGTTCGCTGCCATCCATATGATACCAATGCCTATAGGGCACTATTCATCCACGGAGGAAAAAAGGGAGATGGGTAAAAAATACATGCAATGCTTACACTTCTCCAGCTTCGCGAAGGGATTACCACCACAAATCACTTTTGCTCAATTCATTACGTGCCTGCAGAGAGGGGGCAGATGTGTGATGGATGGTTGTCTGCAAATGGACTTGTCGGTAACACACGTTTTAATTAAAGAGAGCTGGACAAGTGTTTCCAGAGAGGATTTGGTGTCTCTCCTCATCTGAACAAGCATGGTTATATATCAGAGGGTTTTCGAAGCATTCAGAACAAGCTGTTTATGCTTATTTTGAGGCCTTCATTAAGAATAAAATATTCATCGTACTATAGTTCAGTAATCTCAACGACAAGAATGTGAACCAGATTGATACATCTTTAGAATAGAATCGGGGGATGAAACCCTCTTCATTTGTCACATACATGCACACAGCAGAGCACACACAGTGAAATTGGTCCTCTGCATTTAACCCATCCTAGTACTAGGAGCAGTGGGCAGCTATTTTGCAGCGCCCGGGGCCTTAAGGAACTGGATGATAGATATAGGATCCCTTAGTGGTGGGCAGTGACATGTTTGTTGCTTATGACATCCTCTTGTCATGTAGAAGTAGACCGCTGTGGTTTTATGATACTGCAAACAAATGGATGTAAATAAGTGAAGTTCAACACATGAAAAAGCAGCTTTGCAAGCGTTTCGTTAGGAAGGGATGTTTGCATCTATAGACCTTAAAAGTCATATAAGTAATGCGTTTTTTGACGACCAATAAATGTAAACATAACTTTAGTTTATTTACTGACAACATTCCATTGAGTATCTTTCATTTCATTCTTCAAACTATAATATTTTTCTATCATTGTGAGACTGTAGTGAGTCTCTGGACTATTTGCAGAACTTAGAAGTAAACTAAGAAGTTTTAAATACAGTATGTCAGTGAAAAGGGCGTAGATGTAAAACTGAAAACCAAACATTTCCTTTATGTTCTCACCATGCTTGTTCTCCTTCCTTCATTCACTATAGTCCTTTGCCTTTCACTCCAATGACACAAATCCTATGCAGCTACTTTTGTTTAAAGCGGGCCATTAATGAAGAGCTCTTCAGCTAAATACATCTTTATTCTGCCATTAACGATGGTGCTTGAAGTAAGCACTGGTGTGAAAGGAGGCTGAGGCCCTTCAGCGCCCAAGCCTTTACAGCCACTCTGCCATCAATCAGGCCTTGTGTCCAGTAAGTGCTGCTAACATTTATGAAATATTCATCAGCCATTTACTTTTGCTTTCCACTCACCCTAATCATTCCGTTTAGGCTGCATTGTGTCACTGCTCTTAAAAAAAAAAAAAAAAACTGAAAAAGAAAAAAGGCTACAATCATCTTGCTGAGGGGAGGTGAAGTGGAGATTGCGTTTTTTGCTTTTATGCAGGGTTTTCCATGGTTGGACACATTCGTTCTTGAATCAAATTTTCAGTGAAAGGTTTTTTCCCCTTCCTATGATGTTGCCTTATATTTTCGGGGTCATTTTTCAATCCATTCTTAAATAAAACAACCTAGCTGACACGTGTATGTATGTTGAAATTAATTTAAATACATGCCTTTTGAGAAAATCTAACTTTTCTGGGTAGAAATCATTAGATAAATTAGAATTAATGCATATTCCAGTTTGCACAATGTGTAAATAAGTGGTAGTTGAAATGCAGTACTGTGTGTGAGCCTGCAACTTATTGCTGCCAACACTTGTACATGCACGCTCCAGGGATTACATAAAAAGCTGCACTCACAGGAAACTAACTGAAATATCTACTATGACTCTTTTGTATCCTTAATCAGTTTCTAATATGACCCACTAACACAAGCCAATTTCAGATATTGCTGTTAACCTCTGTCTCTTTTTCACTCTCTTTCTGTGGCTCACTTACCTATGACTGTGATTAATGTCATTATAATACAATGAGTATGATGTTCCCATCACTCATGTTCAACCAATCCGAGCCCCAGCCGATGAAAGGTTGTGATATTCATCACCATCCACCGACTGCAGTCAAACACGCGTCTCGGCTCACAATAGCAGAGGGGAATTCCACCTTATTTTTTATCCATTTGCATTCGAATTGCTGTGAGAAAGTTAATCTATCCCCAGCCATAACTCATTGGATGTTACAGCTTAAGCAAAGATGTCCTCAGTTGCCCATCTTGCATTTTAAACAGGGGGCAAAGAGCCTTGGTACAATTTTCCAAACACAACTGAGCTAACACTGATTTATTGCTCCAGTTTATATAACTCATATTAGGAATTCATGGACCTGGCAAAAGGGATTAGAGCGTTTATTTCAGGCAGGGAGATGATCCTGTCATTAATGGTCGATACTTTCATCATCGTTTAAACCAGAGGAATTTGCCCGGTGACGAATCGTAGCGGACATAGCTATCAGAGTTGTGCAGCTGTACTCGTTATCTGCCGACGACCCGCTCTGCTCGGTGAACGTGGACCCGCGCCCATCAAACTTGGATTAGGCTGTCAATCAAGCGTCGGCCTCGTATATTGTGTTACATTTTCTCCCAAATGTCACCAAGATCAGAGTAATTTCTTGGCTAATTGCATTTCGTCTCCCTTTAATGCTGCACGTTTAATGGTTTTGTTACATTGCGTGACAAGATGGTGTTTCTCTCATATTGGCACGGTGATGAGCATAAAGAGGGCCACGCTTTTGTTTAGAGAAGGAAATGGAAGAATAAATGACTGTTAAAGTTCAGAGGGCGTATTTCTGAAATGGCAGCAAACAAAGAGAAGAAACTGAAATATGATCCCAATCTTGCCAAGACGTGACATCAATTACACATATTTCTCGTTAGGAAGGGTTGCTCCTCAGTCTGCTTGCTTTGCTGGGGTTGTTTTATTCTGGAAGTGGCAGCATGTTATGTTGAAGATCTGTGTCAAAGCCAGCTCAGAGCAATACTAGGGATTTTCTCTCCTCTGACACCTACTTTTTTTTACATGCCACTGACTTAGTTTAAATATGACAAATACAATTTCAAGCATTTGACTGTGTCCGTGTGCAACAATAGTAGCCACAATACACCCATTAATTTTTCTCGGCTCTGAAATCTCTGCTAGGGCAAATACTATTAACCATGTTAAATAAAATACTGAAATGCTAATTCCCCTGCACATCATCGGCAGGATTACATTTACAATATGTGTCAAGTTGTACTGGAGGGAGCCGCACAAATAATTACTAAAACTCTGTTTCACAAATTCCTCAAAGGCCAAACATGAACGGGGGAGGCGGGAGGAGGGGGTGATTTATTACCGTACCGTTTTGATAGTGCTGCCACAAATGCAATATGAAGGTGCCATGATAAAGGCCGTTGACGAGTCTTTAAAACAGTCTGTCTTACTTTTTGGGAACCTAATAAAAGCCAGTTCACACAGGAAACATATTCAGATATTTAGCTTACGCAAACAATACCAATATCTTGTGTACATTTGAATAGTATGACTCACAGATGCCATGTCGGACGTGATGTTGCTCTGCAATCTTGACACCACATGATTTTATTTAACAAAAGCAAAGCACTGCCAGGACAGGGTATAGCTGATGAGACAATGAAGAGCACTTAACAGTACACTCAGTACCATTTATTATTGGATAGATGAATTAAAGAAATGCCATTAAAACATTCCCCAAATTTACATCTACGAATACAAACCGTAAATATAGAAGAGAAAAAGAAATCACAGAGCAACAATAACAAACACTTAACTGCTTTCCATTAGTGCACTTAACCTCCTCTTCATGGTGAGCAATCCCACTTTACATTTCCTGTGGCTAAATGCGTGTCTCTAATTCACAAATGAGGGGACGTTTTGAGTGGCCCTCTGTCTCCCCAATGAGCAAATGCTGCAATTAACTTTTCCTCCGCTCTTATAGGAGAAGGTGTTTTCAAAGACATTAGACTACAGTCAACAGCATCTTCTAGCTACTTCTAAATTCAAGCAGACTTTTTTATCCCCATTATTCTGTGGTACTTAATACAAATGTGAAATACAAAAACCTGTTTATGCTCTATTATTCAAGGATGATTTAATGGAAACATCTAAAGGAAGATACTTATTAGACATTAATGCCGTCATCGATTGAAATGAATATGCAACTTCAGCAAGTTTCTATTGAAAACTATTTTGTGCTTCAACATGCAGCGTTACTTCTTTCCTTTTTTAACAAACAGCTTTTTGTTTTACACAACCACATACTGAGAGTTAGTCATGATACCTGTTTGAATATTGGAATTAATATCAGTTTTACTCGAGGTGTATAGGTTCAGGACCTTGATGGGGTTTATTGGACAAAAAAGCAGTAATAAGCAGCATCATGTCTGTCTGGTGTTACTGCTGACATGACACTGTGGTAAATAATAAGAATATGTCAGGATTAAACCTGATACAGGCCTGTAATGATCTCATTGTATCCACATGTGTATGTGAGTGTGTGTTTGCTCACATCTATGCTTGCCCATGGATGTGTATGTGTGTGTCATTACAACAAGAGCTGGTTGCTTCCTTGAGCAAAATGGCTGCATAATTGGAGATGTCCATGACACTATGCTCTCTGTAGGTGTTTTTTTTTCTGCATGTTGCCCAGACTCTAATTACTGGGGTTTCAGCGGGGAGGTAAGGCAGGCGATGAGGAGAAGTCGCCTGTGCCGCCTGATTCTGTCAACTGACGGCTTGTGCTGTCTGCGGCACAGCCAGGCAGCCCAGAATCCCTGGAGTGTGTTTGGGAGAGACCCAGGGACTGGCCATATCAACAAATCTTAATCAAAAGCCTGAAATTGTCAGCTGTCATACACTTTTTGTGATCTTTGATACCATGCCCCTCCTCCGTCCCAGACCGCCAAATGATACCTACCTACGCACACGGTAGACACGCTTACATAGAAAAGCAGATAAACCGAGCTTACACACATATTCACACATGGCTTTCACATTCTATCTTTCTATCTCATACACACAACGACACAGTGCACTGAATCCATGTTGGTACATACTTTGCACACACACAAGACACAGAGAAGCAAGAATGTGCAGTATCCTGCTTGGAAAGATGCAGACTAAAGATTAAACATATCAATACATTATTTATGAAGGCACTTATGGCCCAACTTATAACTTGTGTATATACTGTATTGTTATAACTTAAAATGTATAGGTGTAGTCCTGGTAAAAATACATATTTAAAAATCAGCCTTGGTAATTGTACTACCATTGATGCTTTCAGCAACACTGCGATGTTCACTGCACTGTTTACTTTACACAATTATACTGCAGAGTCCTGGATTAAGCCCAACACTTTCAAAGCCAACCTTTTTAAGTATAATGAATGAAACCAGCACTTCTAAGTTCCAGCGTGACGTGCTTCAGCTTGGTTTACTGAGTCAGGTCAGTGGCAAACAATGCCATTTTATTTTACCCAAGTCCCCTTTCAGACAATCTGAAACTTGTGCTTCAGTTCAGGAGAGGACAGAAAAGCTGTGGTGGCTTTGATCGACCGACTGTTACTAAGAAGCTTTGAGCGGGTTTAAAGGGCCCAAAATGTATAAAATGGACGGATCAAGCGAAAGCAGAAATTTGACGGTTCACAGGCAGGTTAAAAAAGTAAGAACATTCCCATACAATATATATCCAGTTAGTGCTTATTAGGGGACGGCAGATGACAAAAGTGGAATCTAAGAGCCGATTATCACGGTAGTTAAATCTTCACATGAGCAGAGGGTAAATACAGCTCTATACTCGGGACTTCTCTGTCTTTGAAGTGCAAGACGGATTGCTATTTATGAGAGGAGTCAAATAAAGTTGAGAAATAAAACCATCTACCAGATTGCCACTTAAAATTAAGAGAATATTACGAAATAATAATATGTGCAATGCTAAACTGTTGCCTAAATCCATTTTTACATGCTTGACGGTGGAAATTGTCATTCACACGAATGACAATACAGTGTTGTAAGTGGACCATACAATGTAAACCGAATGAACATATTTTAGGCTACTACTGTAAACCCAGAGAAGTTGATTTATAAGGATTAAGTTTAACTTATTGCCCTAGTAAATGGAAGTTATGGATAACAGAGAAACTCATTTGTTTGAGTGACACAGGTGTGAACGCTGATAGACTGGACATTTCTTTTTTTTACCTAAAGTTTGCAGTGAATTCCACTTTTGGCCCAACTGTTAGCCATTAGCATTTAAAGTCATTAAATGAATATTTTTTTTTCGTGTGTTCAGTTGTTTACATCATATTGCACTGAGAAATATTAGTTTTATACTAAGATCTGTAAACTGATACTATCAAATTCAGTATTTCTAAGTAATATTTCCTTTCATTGCCGTAGAAACAAATTCCATGCTTACAGTGAATAGGCCTGCCTAACACTCTAATCAACATTTGTTTCACATTACAACAATGGCCATGCCGTGATTGAAAAAAGAAATTATTTCTTGATTGGAATGCTTGCATGATTAAGTCATTGTTAAATTTATAAAAAACGAATAAATAGACAGAATGTTATTAGTGTTGTCAAAAATACTATCATCACTTAATTGGTAATTCATTGATAAGGAATTACAGAAAAACATTTCTCTTTTGTTAATAAGGACACATCAACAGAGGCGCTGCCCTCGGTAATGAAACAGGCTTGGGCTGCTAATGATAACTGTTATTTATTCCACTGCTACCCAGGTTTATTTGGGCCAATGTGGCACGATGAACCTCTCTCACTTTGGTAATTAAGCGTGTTGATACGGCAGGATGCTTACCTGCAATTATGCCATTTTAATGAGCAGCAGCGGATGGAATAAGGGCAAGGCGAGGTCAGTCGGAGGCAGCAAAGCATTGGTGTTTTAATAGATACTTAAATGCTGTTAATTTAGCTCCTGGTAATGGAGAAGCTGCTTGTAGAAAGTATCTACAGTTCCAGGCGTGGTAAGTCACAGGCGAGAGGCTTGGGGGGCTTTTTTGAAAGAAAGATGAAAACTCTTAAACTATTCAGAGACTTCTGTTACTGCCCAGAGGAGAAACTCAACATCTTCCGCTTGTTATCGGAGGCAGCCTTGGCATGTTTTCAGCCCTCAAGACTGTTGATGGGTTTAGGCAAAGGTTTGGCAGGCCCTCACCTGTTCTCGCGTGCAAAATGTGTCAGTGTCAGGCTGAGTGCTGGATTTTTATAGAGCAGATCCAAGTCTAAGGAAAGAAGAGAATATAATATATAGTATATTTTATAGATGACAAAAAAAAGCAAGAAAAATACCCTCTGTCTAGTTAATCCAAATCTTACGTATATTTCATTTTTCATGGCTCCTCCCCCAGTCCAACACATAGATCTGCTGGTTTCCCTCACCCATGGCGTGAATCATGGATCACCTGTGCGACTGTGTAAGCGGTACACTCGCATACGCACACACATGCACAACGGTTCTAGAGTACGCAGGTTATTATAACTCCTGAGCTGGTCTCTAAGAAGGTGGTGTGATAACAGTCATTAGGGTAGCTGTGGGATGAAACTGAGTCTTATCACAGGAGGGTGGCGATTCATTGGAAAAACAAGCACTTTCATTAACAGGTGTGAAGCTATGCAAATATATAAACACACCCTGCTCGCCCACCATCCTCACACCTGCATGTGAAAAACGGCTGCTTATTAACACAACAACCCTGCAATTAGTTTAGAAGAACCAGATTCAATTAAACTGGACCAGAATGTATGTGTAAAATGTCCAGATGCATGTGCACGATTAGATGTATATCATCTTATGGGTTATAATTTCACAGCAGCCTCGGAGTGATGCTGGGTTGTATGTTTGGAAATTGACCAGAAGTGAATTAAAATGTATGCTTTCCTTGTATATATATCCTTATTTAAAAGTAAGAAATGAATAGACATCTTATTGTCGTTGTGCAACACATCCCATTTTGCTAAATAAGAAAAGCAAAAACAGCTCGAGTAAAGAAGCTGATCTGTTGTGTGGTGGTAGAGCATTGGGTAGTTTTGTGTTGCTTGCTAAATGGCAGCAAGGTAAACTGGCTGTGGCTGCGGTTGGTATTGTGCTTTAGGCTCATCCCAGGCCCTTCTTCTCACAAATGCTCGGTAGATGGGTACCAAGAATGTTTTTGAGCAGTTTTTATCACCTGCTATTGAGCCATCCTATCCTGGACTTTGAAAACAATACTTTTAAGCATTACATGGGCAGTCAGAGTCTGTTACTTCTTCTCTTAAAATGAACAAGAACTACAGTGGTATCAACAAATACTTGGTTATACGATGCTTGACGCATTTAGTAAATGTTTGTCAACTGTGGTGGTGATCGAATATTTTTTATTGGCAAACATACAATGCTAGAGAAATAGCTCATTTGTAATGCTATTAATAATTACCGTAATAAGCATTAAATTATACATTTAATGCATTTTCTATTCAAGCTCTTTATTATGAGTCAAGCATTTCCGATTCTTTGTTTATCCTACCGTTTGTTCTTTTTTAATGAAACCAGCACAAGTACATGGCTGCAGCAGAGAGGTCTGGAATCAGATGGATCAGAAGACACTTTCCTGTGTGACACATTTAATGCATAACATGCTTCCAGTGAGAGCTCTTGAATGGGTAGATTTTTGAAATGTGCCAGAGTGGCTCCCCACTGAGCGGTAAGCTAGGTCTTTGATGTATCGCGCTGTAATGTGGTTGTTATCCATAATCGGCTTGAATTCAGGAGGGCCCCAGCTGAAAGAAGTACAACGGTAACATGTTCTTGTGGTACATTAAAATTTGACTCTCTTCCAATTAAAAATGCGCCACCCTTGCCCATCGTGACCGGAACTAAACACCCTGAAAATCCCTCTGTGCATTCAGAAAAACACTGAGATTTAGTGAAAGCCAAAATACCGGTGTTTCTCAGACAGGATAAAGTATAATATTAGTAACAGAACATTATATATCATTTAAATCCTGTGAACCCGTAAGATGATGCGCAAATGGAGTTTCTTGATGCTTATGCAAATTTCCTGTTTCTGCACGTCTGTGATACCATAAGTTTAAACAAGAAATAATCCTGATGCGATCACATTAAGCTGTGTTGGGAAAGGTGGGAGGCAGACATGAGTTTGTGATACGCATCAATGTAGGGCTTGCTAGGAATATGAAGATGATATTTTGCATTGCATGAATAACAATCAACAGTTGAAGAACAAAGAAGTGTTGTGAAATATGAACACTATTACACACTAAAACGAGACCCCCCTTAGTAATGGAGTTTTAATGTTGCACCACCGAGCAGTGAATTATGTGAAAAACAACCATGGAAGTGACTCGGACTATTAAAATCTTAACATGTAATAATAATCACGAGTTTTGCTGTCATACATCAGCCGAGTAATATGGGTGCTCTCCAAAACCAGGAGCCATAACACTGCTCCACATTTATGCTCATGCGTACGTTCCAACAGACACTAATCTACATAACCTGTAATATTTGTGCTGTAATAAAAATATTTTGATGATGCAGTTAGAACTCCTAAAAACTGTCTGATAGCCTGCCTAGTAAAAAATAAATAAAGTTAAGCACCCAGGTTGTGATTGTTGCTCTAGAGATCTACAATATTATTACCTTCTAGCCCGTGCTTAGGGTTTTAATTTAGCAGTGATAATTTGCTTATGCAGGCCTCCACTGATTAGACTTCTTTGTTGCACCAACTGTTTTTTAATATAGTGTGAATTACCCACTGTGCTTGTTTATGCCACCCGAACAGGACTGAAAATAAGCAGCGAGCCTGGCTGAAATGAAACATGGTAGAGGAACCAACGACACACACACGAGAGAGAGAGAGAGAGATAGAAGTCTGTTGGAGACGGACAGCCAGACACGGGGAAATGGATGAGATTGGTGGGTGTGGTTGGGGGGAGGTTGAGTGTTTGTAAAGGAGAGTAATCAAACTGCAAAGAAGACCAAAATATAATATTGAATGCAGCTGACTCTCTGACATTAGCTAGACTATAATAGTAAGGTTTGAGAGGCCATCCTCGTTGAGGCTCGCGAGAGTGAATGGAAGTGTACTAGTTATGCATCATTACAGGGGGAAGAGCTGTCCACTTCCTGCTGAGAAGAGATGCCCTCTGCTTTCACACTAAACGGAATAGTTCACAAAATAACAGCATACCAAGTGTTTGTCCCCCCCTCTCTTTGACAGAGGGCTCATATGAAGAGCCCGTGGAAAAGGATACGCATCCATTTAAACTTAAAAGCGGGCTTCTAATTCACAGCTTACAAGAGAGAAGTCATAATAGCGCACTGTTAAAAGATGGCAGAGGAGGAAAGGGTGTCAACAGTACACACAAATGCACAATTACAACCGTAAAACATGCAATTTGGTGTTTCTCCAACGAAAAAATGGCACAGAAGCGATATTTTAAATTAAATTACGAGACAGATTGTAAAACCAAAAGAAAATCGTTTTTCTTTTGACTCTGTGAGCAGGCACAAGGTTGCCCCACGCATCATCAATCTGTATTGTGAAGAGCTCCTGAGGTTTTTTTCATCAAGGTCTTATCCACTTCAGAGGTTCAACAGATTAGCGATCCACTGGGGTGCAATGGCTTTTCAGCGCAGTGCTTTACGTCCAATTTGAAGTGTCTAAGAGCATTCTTGTCATTAGTGTTTACTCGAGACTGTTTTTTAGAGAGCCCAGACTGAGTGTGACATTAAACACAAATAAAACCACATCAGCCGTGTTGATCTTTTTCGAAGGCTCTGGAGAAACAGGCTCGACATTTTATCTTAGCAGACAGCAGTTTCAGAGGTTATAGATAGGCCAGCTAGTCAACACTATTATTTACCAATGGAGCACAATGTCAACCTGCCTATATACCTCTTTGCTTTTCTCTCTGCATTGTTTGCTCCGGCCTTTGTGAAAGGGGGGCACTTTATGGAGGTGAGCGGTGAGAGAAAATATTTCTATCTTGCCATCAATGGATCAATGGAGATGTGTTTACCTGTCTAGGAGCAAAATGTTCACTCCATAATAATGGATATTAAACAGCTTGTTGACTGAGTGCTTTTGTCCTGGTCACTTGTCAATCCCTTAAACACTGCTGGCCAGTGGAGGGACACACACTACCGCTGACGGGTGACACCTCCAGCTATCAGCGTCTGTCGAACTGTTCATTGAGGCCCGCCCTCCGTTGCTGGACAAAAAAAGGACATGTCGGGTCAATGAGATTCTCAGTAATTTAACTGAAAGGGGTCATTTTCAGTGCAAACTCTGAGGCCCTTTAGGTTTAAGTGGTTGCTTTAGAAGGTGCTGGCCTTTGCACACACTCCCTCATCAGTCTGAGTACAAGCGGAGTTACCCAAGTTTCTAAGAGAAAAGATTGATCGGCACACAATATACATTTAAAACAATATATAACCCTCGCTAAAGAATACAGCTCCTCTTTTTGGATTAAATCTTTTGATTAATGTTGATAAAATGGTGATCAAACTATTAAGAGTCCAGCAGCCACCAATTATATCTCACATAAACTCAACTTTACAAATGTTAAGCTACAGGGAAAGTATTAATATGTTGCCAGAATCATATCAATGATGGATACCTGCTGAATATTAGCACAGTCATCTAAATCCTCCACCCCCCTCCAGTTAGACAGAATGAACCACCCCTTTGTTTTTAATCATGACTCCTTGCCTTCTCTATAACCCAAACTGTTCTTCACTGTAATAACTGTCTCATGCGGAGCGGATTTTTAGCTTATACCTCAATAAAACAGGAACCCATGGTCATTTTGTGGCTGTTGGGCTACTTTAGGGATTGCAGAGTCTGGATTTCTAGCCGCTGCAAAGTGGTGCGATGGGAGCAGCAGAATGAAAAGGCTGGGTTTGTTTTACATAAAGGCTGCAGCCATCAGGACTCAGCAGGACAGGCGGAGAGTGGCTCTCTGGGCCCGATAAATCATGACCTGCATGCATTCATTCAGCACATTCAGACCCAGACACACATTTCTCTCCCAGCATCTCTGCTGACTCCTCAGTTTTGCTTCTGTTTTAATGTGTGACCTTATGCTAGGATTTTAGTTTCTCTGTTCAGGGGGAGGGGAAATGAGATGGCTGACAATTCAGCATTGAGATGCTAGTTTTGGATTTGAAATACTTGGAGGAAAAAAACAAAACATAAACCAGGTCTGAGAAACTCCTTCACTTTTATCTAAAAAAAAAAAAAAAGACTGATTTAAAGTTATGTGTGTCACATGCTCACTACTGGTGTATATTTTTCCATTCTTTCAGGTGAATGCACAGCTCTCTTTAGGTTAAATGGAATTCATAGTGGTGAGTGACAGGGTTTGAATAGGCTGGAGAAAATGGGGAGGTAAAAGGGGCATTAGGAGTAGCTAAAGAGGTGGGGGTGGGCCAAGGGCTGACACCATCTTCTGCCTGTGACACGAGCACACAAACACTCAGAGATATTCAATAAAGGGTCAAGGTACAATCATTTGAATACGTTTGTGGTGTGTGTGCACTTGCTTGTGCGTGCGTGGAAATGCATGTTATGTGCAAAAAAAAAACCTTTTCACTCTTTGTTTCAATGCCTGAAAAGACCTGCAAGGCAGAATATGCAAAGATATTTCAGCCACTCGTTTACTCACACACACAAGACATCAAGACAATTTGGTGTGACTACCGGAAAAAGAGAAAAAAATACAGAGAGAATAAATCTGAAAAGGACTCCACTTAGAAACATAGTGGAAGTAGCTCAAGTAACAGCGTCAGTGCTCAATACTCTTCATTTTCCTGTATTGATGGAACAGCAGTAGAGAGGTCAGTGCACAGGTTGGTGATGGTAATTGTTTGTTGGTTTAATGCTCGGTGAGCTGTGTTTACCTCCCATACAACATTGGCTAATTATGTCCTCCGACTGAAGGCAGAGCTGATTACCACATGACAACCAGACTTCCTCACTTGTCATTAGCACCGCATGATGGCAGAGAACATGTGAATGTACTCGCCTTTGTCTGACTTTGGCCAGGGATAATTGTGTATTGTTCTACAAAAATCACCTCGGCAGCATTTTTTTGAAAATTAATGATACCAATGAGACAAACTGAGGGGGAAGAGGAAAAATCCTTCAGTCAATAACTCCGGACAGATGTTACTTCTAAAAACGCTAGGACGAAGCAAACATTTCCTTGGATGGAGCTCGTAACCATGGTTTGGTCTTAAATAAATATGTTACTCTGTGCATGTTTAGGACTGGCAGACGTTTGGATTCCTCACACATTAAACAGACAGCAGTCTGTGATAAGCAAAGGCTTCCATTGTTATTAATTTGTTATTTCCCCTCTGTTTGGTCCCTGGCAGGATTACCGTGTTGAACACACAGTCCAAATTCCACTGTAAACATTAACAATTAATCTTCTCGCTGGCTGCTCCCCCTCGAATGACTGTTTTACATAAAGCTGATCAAATTAAGTTGTTTGCTGTGTCCAAATTCTGTTGTCATTTTGTCTGGAAATGATACAACGCTCATTTGCTGATAGCTGGTTGTGCAATCCTTAGTTACAGTAACAGACCGTCATAATAATGTTTTTCTTTTTTTTCTCCTCTAGCCCGTCTCATGTGTAGCAGACATTTGCAGTTGTGGCTTTTGAACCAGGATGGGTGTGCACAACAGAAAACAGCCAGTCCGATTTATATTAGAGTAATCCTTTAATTGCTTCATGGCAAAATGTCTATACCATATTAAGTAATTCAATACAGCCAGTTAATGGGAAGGCAGGGAGAGATATCATGATTTGCATAAACCTTTAAAGCCACTGCCTCACAACGTGGTCTGCCTTTCTCATTTTGATCACATTGACATATTCACATCCGAGGTAATCCCCAATCTATTTTGGGGCTAGGACTGAAGATGATCTGACTCTGAGAAGCCTTATGCATGTTTCTATACAACACCACTGTTACAATCACATCATGTTTTTATAAAAATGCTACTTTTGTGGTTCTAGGTAGATCAATATAAAGAATACAATGATTCCTTCAAAAAAAAAAACTAGAGCTTTGTTAACAATTACATGATTGTATTGAAATGTTGCAGATCAGTCACATCATTTATTTTAATTCACAGTACATCCATATACATAATCCTTGACATGGGCCAGGTCAGAGTGAATATCTAATGTGTAAATAAATGCTATCACCATTTCACATATGATTCATTAGGTAAATGCAGATTTTTGTGACCCAATTGGGATTATTGTGACAGCACAGGATGCTAGGAGATGAAAGAACAATGACATTTTTTATCTTAAATATTCCTATATGTTTTGGAGGAATCTGTCAGTTTGTCATGTGCAGGCCCCCTTGTGATGGCCTGAGGGACACTCAGAATACCTGAAGACGTCAGAAACGCTATTGACTAATGCCTTGAGCAGTATCTTTACCTAGTATCCATTTACTGAGGATGACTGACAAAAACAAAGAATCTATGGGCGGAGCGTTTCAAAAAGCATCTGACCTGCATCTGCATAGCAAACCCTGTCATGTCATAATGAAAGTTTTGACAATATTCAAAGAGGACATGATGGAAAGCAGTAAACCATGAATGCCGTTTGAAGATGTGTAGTGCTCTCCTGGGAGAAGGCTGTCTGAGTAGTGGACCTTTCTTTGCGAACATCATTCAGAGGCGCTGGTGGGCCTGAATGTTTTTGGAATCATCAGCTTTTCAATAGATGTGTGCATGGTGCATAATGAGCTCCAATTAAATGTATTGTTTCTTCACTTAAAATACAGTTTCTCTTGTTGTATCGTTGGAGGATTCATTAAGTGTTGTGGTAGAGGTTTTCTTTTTTAAATGCTTACTTGTATATAGGATTCAAATTCTAACAGAACGAAATAGCCTACCAATATTTGCTGAATTTAGCATTGCCATTCAAACATGAAACAATTAAATGTTTGATCAAGGCCTTTCAACAAAACCAAAACCGAAAAGGCTGACAATGGAGGGAGCAATGGCTTGTTGACACCATTTGACTGCTGTCACACAAACGTCCATTGTCAAGGCCAACAGGCAGCCATTGGCTGCACTGATCACCATGTGAAACAAGCTTAAAGCAAAGGTCCAGCCAAGCTTTCTCATCAATGGATCTCCTCCGGCCTCTGCAGGAATCGGGGTCTCTGGGGTCGCAGCTACGGGCACCATGTCCCAAAGCTAAGGTCAGTAGTGCTGACTCAGGTTCATACCTCAACAAAAGAGCCCAGACGCAGAGAGTGAGGCTCACGGGTCAGATGCATTACTAAAGAGTTTAGTCCGTTTGTTGTTTGGGGTCTAATCCTCTGGGAACAGAAAATAGTCACTGTTGCCCTCCCTTCAGAGAAGAAACAAGTAAGTATGGCATGCAACTGAGTAAGAAGTGATTTATATGGGAATCAAACCTGTCAACCTGTCTGTCTCTGAGTTAAGACACTTGAGCTGGGTTTAAGGGCAGTTGATTTAAAGTTGGATTCCAACCGTTGAACGCAGCACCGCAGCCCAGATGTTGATTGGTGTGTATCTTGTGTTTTTGGGCTTTAATTATATTCCCCAGACTGACACTGTTTATACTCTCTCATTTACTTTGTAAAATATAGATCACGGGTTACACATTACTCGCTCAAGCTGACCTATTGTAGTTTTTGCAGTCTCCACCAGATATCTCTGTAGCTGTAGCCTGCATGTTTACTTATAAGCTTCTTTTAATCACTGTATGACTTCCCACTCCCCCCCCCCCCCCCCACACTTTATACCCTTCAATTTTGTTGACTGTTTCTGGATGCAAAGTCGAAAAATGCAATTTCTTTTCATAGTGCAATACTAAAAGCTTACCAAGAATATTTTGATTGCACTGATTTTTCTGGCTTGCATATTTTTTT
The DNA here is from genome assembly GCF_036324505.1 of Eleginops maclovinus. Classification (NCBI taxonomy): domain Eukaryota; kingdom Metazoa; phylum Chordata; class Actinopteri; order Perciformes; family Eleginopidae; genus Eleginops; species Eleginops maclovinus. The sequence goes on from NC_086367.1 coordinate 16,238,804, forward strand.
GTAGCTTAAAGGTAAATATCTCAATCTCCAGTGGATGAGTAAGGACAGGGAAGGCCAAGAACACAATGGATACAGGCCAGGGGACAGGGATCTCATATTTGGCTCGTGATTGCACTCAGGGTAGACAATAAGTAAGATTCATTAGGTCATTTTTTACTTGCGTCTGCCAAGAGCTGGAATGAAATGTTAAATGTTTCATGGGCTAAGAAAAGGGCAGAATTTGTCTTTGTGTTTCCCATCAGGAGAGAGAGAGAAGATGGGAAGGCGAAGAGAGGGAATGTGAAAGAGGAAAAGATTTGAACAATAAAATAAAGAACAATGATGAAGCAGAATGCGAGAGGAATACGGCGAGAATCTGGAAGGGAGGGCAAAAAAAAAAGAAGGGAAGGAGTGAAAAGGGAGAGTAGGTGTGAGGGAGTCAGGAGGAGCAAAGAGAGGAGGGAGCATGGCTGGGTGTTTTGGGCTGTCTGATGGATGAGGGTGTAGTGGGGTTGGTGGGGGCGGTGTCTTCTGAATGATGATGGCCTAATATCATCATCCCCCTGTCAGGCCTAATAGGCTTTCCTTGGTAGAAATCACTCACACAGAGCCGCCATAATGCCCAGGCCCCTGACAGCATCATCCATCCACTCAAGCCAAGCCAACGTCTCCAAACTAATAAGGAAATATATGGTTCAAGGAGATCTGAAAAATTAAACAGGTAGCTTATGAACAATTTGTTTCACAGGGATGTTTATTATATTTATTGAATGTTGTAGCGGTTGAGGTGTCTCTCTCGCTATGGCTTCATGTTTGAGACATTGGCTCAGAGCCTGAGATGCTGACAAGGCAGGTCTGTAAAGTAGGAAATAAACATCCTCTCCTTCTTTCTCTACCGCAGGGCTGGCCTTCTCCTCCAGTGTTGCCTGGCCTTACTTTTTGTCATCCCTAAGCAGAACAGCTACTTTTATCTCGGTTAAGCTATATTTTCCACCGTTGTTGTATCAACAATATGTGCAAGCAGGGAGGGTCATTATCAGTTGGAATAAAAATACTTTTTTTGAATCCTTAATCCCCTGATCTAACGGTCCATTGTTCACATCTTCTAAAATATTCTAATTTTAGCGGCAGAGCCTTGGAGGAGTCACCCATTCTTGTTTTCCTCGCAGCAAGCCTATCTACGGTACACCTGTCATTGCTTTCCCTCATTGCAATGGCTGATCACAGCACACTTTAAACATGGTTACTCTCCTCTTATCTCTTCCCATACCCTACCGATCCTGCTATCTCCAATCGCTGCTTTAATCATGTGGCACCTTCTCAGCAACCCCCCCCCCCCCTCCTCCTCCGCCTCCTGCATCCACAAGAGAAAACTGCCACCATCAATAACGACGGGAACTTTTTCAAAGTCCACTCTTAAAAGCCCCTGTCCCATCAAAATGGTCAGATTCCATTATCGATTGCTTGCTATGAAACAGATACTCGCACATTAGACAATCATTGTTTTGGCTTCACTTTGAGAAGCTATACAAACATCCATAATATGGCGATAACACGTATACATCAAAAGTCCTCCTCTGTCTTCCTTATGCATATAAAATAATGACTTGAATACTCTTCACTCTTTCTGACAGTCAATATTTGAAGTTGGAGGGGGATGGAGTGGCCCTTTTACATATTCTTTGAGTTATACTTTGCATATAGGGATACTTCGAGAGATTTTCTGAACAAGGGTATCTTCATTGCTGTTTTATACTGGTTTTTTCTCTCTGTTTGTTTTGTTTGCGTGTTGTTTTTGTAGTCAGACCTAGTAACTGATGCTCCTACAAAGATATGGCCACACACTCATTAGCAGCCTGCTTTTTCTGTTAACATCTTATTCAAAATGAGCCTCTATGTATTCAGCTGCATCTCAATTGTGGTCAGATTTAACGCTGACATACACACATCTGCAGCCATGTTATCATTGTGCACATGGCATACGGTCCACCCTGCGTACGCCCCTCTCCAGTTGTAGGTTAAACCTGCAGCACGAAGGGTGTGTGTTAATAAGAGAGGGCTTGGTGAGGTGCGCTGTGAGGCCATTGTGGTCTCCACGCTCGCTGGTTTTCTTTGTGCCATGAAAGCCTGGCGATACAGTAACAGCCAGAGGCAGAAAGGAGCTGTCTGTCGTCGCGACGGCTGGTAACACTTGTTTCACCCACCCTTCCAGGGGACCGTGGAGAATAGAGGAGAGGCAGCTGGCAGGCTTAACAGGAAATGCAATGGTAACAGTGTCAACAGCTGCCCCCATGGCCACGCAAGCCAAACGGCCGGCAACAACGGGTCGTATGAAAAGCAACATGTTTGGATAGCTGGGGGGATTTGGTTCATACTGTATCTCTGTGTAATGCTGCGATGCCAAATGAGCACCTTTTGTGTGTTTTCTCATTAGAGCTTTATTCTCTAAGCTTAGTCATTTCACAGGTGATGACAACAGTGAATGTTGAGTAAACAAGACAAAAACAACAGCTGAAGAGGAGCGGACCTCTGGCTAAGTGAGATGGCCTGCTGCTTTGTAACCTTTTAAACAAAAGATTATCCATTCGGTTCAATGTTTACTCATGCGAGCCTGAAAGCATACTTTGTTTTTTGTGATAGTTATGTCATAGTAAAATGTTAAACATGTGTAGTGTAAAACGTTTATAGTATAGGTCATGAGCTGTCCTGATTCTTATTTGCATAACGCGTGCTGCACAGTTTGTATAAAGTGAAGATAAGGGCACAAAGATTCCCATTACCCGTGGCTGTTACAGTGACCTCAAACTCGGGTCAAGATGACCTCCCGAGGAGTCAATAAATCATGATGTCACCTCTGCTGCCCAATCCCCTCATGCTATCACTAACTTTGAGTGTCCTTAGCATTCTTTCACTTCCCCTGCTCCTTGCTTGACCCCCAGTCCAAACAAACCGCCTGTCAGCGCCACAGCGACAGGTACGACAGCTCCAGCTCAACGTGAGGAGTGATCTCCCCCAAAAAGTAACACTCTCCCCGTCCTCGACTTTCTGTCTCCAACACTCTGTCTCTCCTCCCTCTTCCTCCTCTATCTCTCAGGAACAACTCAAGGCTTCCCTTCCTCTAAATCATAGTTGAGCTGTGTATGTAATTATCACATGCCCACTAAGCTATTTGAAAATGAAATTTGTTTTTAGTCTATATCTAAATTCCATGTGAGAGTTTTCAAATAGAGAACATGGGGGATAGCAGTATAAATTTCAGTCGACACTATCCAAGCCTTTATTTAAGTCTTAGTTACATCCAATTTGCCAGGAGCTTTAATTCACCCTTACAGGATCATTGTTGGACATACATCTACGAATCTAGTGGTATTATCTACCATTTGCTAACTTTAATACCTTGCTGGGATTGCTCTGCATTACAGATTATTCTATGTCTGACTTGAAGATTTCGAGCTTCTTTTATGTACAATTCATTACTTTAATAAGAAAGACTCATTGGGGTCATCCTGGAATGAATGTAGCCATCAGTTTACATTCTTAGTCGTCATTAGAAGTATAAATATCAATGAGATTACCTACATAAGCCTTGGAAGTTCCCCCCGCGACCCCACCGCTACCAAGTCTTCTCAGACGTGGGGGGAGTATTAAAGGGCTATTTCAGTTAGCGTGTAAAACCTTAGCTGTGAAATAGCCTCCGCTTTTGAGCCCTGGTGAATAATCCAAGATCTTTTTCATGTTGCAAGACCAAGGCGCTTTGGCGAAGCGTGGCTCTGATAATACTAAAGAGGAAGGCCAACAGACAGTGGAAGCTGCTTTCAATGACCTTAAATACCTTATCTGCACCTTTTTCGAAGCCAGGGCGAGGTGATTGGCAGGTCAATTTGTGATAGTATCGGTCGATGTACTTGGCACTCTTAATGCTCTTTGCCGCAGATAAGTCTGCTTAATATGAAAACTGTCATAATTCATCCGCCTTTCCCCACAATATACATTTTCTTGTGGAATCATCAATCCAGTCACCTGTCAGAAAAGACATGTCAGGATTCTCATTCCAGCATCAGCCCTTGTGTGATTTCACTTTATGGAGATTATCCCACACTATGAAGCAGTTAGGATTATTCCTTTGGTATGTTGGATCAAAGTTAGTTTTACCCTCCCTGAGCACCGCATGTTGTAGAGATAGGGGGAGCAAGCGAAGCGGCCGGGCCCCACGGTGTGGATGTTTTCACTGTGTCCGCTTTTTGTCCAGTCCCCTGTCAAACCCATCACAGTCCCATCCCCTCTCAGTCGGTAGTTTCCTGTGAAAATTAACAGACACAGTGGTGAAGTAGATTCCAATTTTGAAGCAAAGTAGAGTGTGCAAATTAGCCATGTTTTTTAATTAAGCCCAGTGCACAGTGCGAAGGCAGCGGGACCATTGTTCCGGATGGACCAGGTGCAAATTTATTCCCCAGGGAAGCGCTGCTATGTCGGTCCTCCAGCCGAGTCCCATCCTCGGCCTAATCAGTCCCCAGCTTGCAAACTGTCCACATTTTGGCCCCCACTTGCTGAGACACTGCTGAGAGTGGTCAGACATTATTCATTATGTGAGGGCTTCATTTGTAACATTTCCATTAAAAGTTGCCACCATGCAGACAGACTCAATATTTGATTTTTGTATAATTATAGTTAGGTGGACAAATGTTTTTTTTTTTGTGTCTCACCGTGAAGGCTGTGACAACTTTTTAGGAGTCCTTGGTACTGCCAATTTCTGTCAGGTCCCCCAGGTACGATGTCCTAGCATGCTGTCAGTCTCCCAGTTGGTAGTTTGCCTGGAAATGTTAAAAAATATATTTTTTTCATGTTTATTTTTCCAGTTTTAGGTGTTATAAAGACAAGTCAGTCAATCTTTAAGTAGACCAATGGAAATGTAATCATCAACTCTTTGGCTAATCTACAAATCCTTCAGTTAATCTGCTAATTTTTCTTTGTTAGATATCATTGTCAATTTATATCTTTAAGTGTGGTACTTTTTGCTAAGCAAAACAATATATTAGAAGAGGTCATCTTGGGCTCTATGCAGTTGTGAACAGTAATTATTGGCGCTTTCTTTTGACTTTTCAAAGACTAAACAATCAATTGTAACAATTACACAAAATAATAACAAAATCTGCCAATTAAGTGGTGAATGGGCATTATGAAAATGTAACACTTTTAGGGTTTTAGTTGAGATAAATAGTTTAGCCACAAGGAGAAATGCAATTCAGCATCCTGTTCTGGAACGAGTAGGACCTGAAATATGAAACAAGCCGATCCTCTTATGGGTGACAAGGACAATTGCGCATCTCTTTGGGTTGTACACATTGCTCTGTGGGGGCTGGAATCAGACGGAGACTAGCCACAGATAATGAGCTGTCTTTAATCATGGGAGACAGTACTTTGAGATGCTTCGCATCACATTTGCATGCAAGAGAAAGGGGGGGTCTAATTACTGAACTACAAAAAAAATCACACGGGCTTCCTGTCCACTGCAACTGATGCTGAGTCCTAACCAACCTTGACAGGAAGTGACAACAAAGACTTTCTCTGTTCTGAACACAACAAAACAAAGAAAAGTAAAAGACAACAAAACTGAAGACACTCATGATTGGATGGTGTAGATTAAGGAATATTCTTCTATTTCACAGTGAAAGCAGAGTGATTCTCATTTGAGCTTTTCTTTGGAAATACAGATACCTATGTATGCTGATAAGATACCATATAATGCTTACGGTTGACAGCATATACTGTTGACTTTATGATGTTTAACAAATGCAATTCTTGACAGCTTTGTGTGAACATTTCCAATGCATATCAGTGATACTCCTGTTCCTGCTGACAGATTGAAGATGAAACAGTGTACATCAAAATAGAAATGCATCAGATTGTGAGCTGAAGCTGACTTTGACTCAAACCTGGTTCTGACTGAAATTGGCAGGAGAGGATTCGTGTCAAAAATGCTCCAACCAAGTACAGAGGAAGTGAATAAATTTCTGGATGGGTGACATAAAAACAAAGCACACGTCCTGTACTCCCTCAGTGTCTCAAACACTAATTGCAAATGACACCTTAAGATGTTTTAGAAATGAAACATGACTCGTATCATTCCTCTGAGGGTTTTAAACCCGGCCAGCTCATAAAATCTAAATCTTCATCAGACCACAATGTATAATAAAACAATCTTAATGGCAGAATCCACCTTTCCTTCTCTCCACCATGTACATTACATTAAACTAAAATAGCTGCCTGAGATAAGTCCTCCAATCCCTCCACTATTTCATCTTTGTCCATATCCATAAGCAGCAAAAAAAGATTTGCCCCATAACCCTGTGTGATCATTTGCATCTAAAACGATATTCGACATTTTCTATTCCATCAATCAATACCATCTCTCCCATTCTCTGTGTGCATAATCTCAGAACCTGCATGCAAAACGCTTAACAATAACATGTATGTTATACAAGAAGCCATATTTCATCCCTGGACGCATTTACATCCTGTTAACAATTTCTCAGGGCAGATTAGAGGGCGCTGAGACAGCAGCCCAGATCCCATGAGAGGTGGGCTTTGGGAGCTGATAAGGCCAGCCATAGGAAGGCAGGATTAATACATATGACCAGGACACATGGAGGCCCTCTGATTATTCCAGCAGAAAAACGGCCCCATCCCATCGGCCCCCGCGTGATTAAATACAGCCCGAGTGCGGACAGGGAGGCAAAGGGATGGGGAGATAACCGATTTTATTTATGCAAGCCGGTTAGCCTGGCAGATCACGTCTGAGGATTGTTCACGCTACAGGGGTGAGGGATCGCACCGGGGGAGCTCACCCCTGATCACACACAGCGCTGCTTTAGCTGTCACTTTTCCACCTTGCCTTTTTCCCTCTGTAGAATATAGATCAGGCATTCCCAAATATTACATGCCACATAGAGTTGTGGTTTGCTGCGGACCTTCATTTAATTTTTTTTACTTGTTTTGTTGCTGAAGAAACAAATTATACAAGCTTTCCCCCATCAAGATCCATTTGGGTGTAGAATTAAAATGTAATAGTCGAAGTTTGATGTAAAAAAAAAATTTTTTTCATTTTTTCCTTCTTGAAAAACATTTCTGACATGGTCAAACATACTCTGTTTTGGAAGATTATCACCTTTGTAAAGCATTAACAATTTCCTAAAGGAAATCCATGGAGGTCCCACTCCAGAGGCTATTAAGGTTTAGGAGTAGCTATACTTGAGTGGAACGACTTATGAGGTTCCACTCTACATAAACATACTCGCATACTTTCCCATATCAAGAGGTCTACCAATTTAGGCTGCATCCTTGAAAAGAACTTCTGCAAGTTTTAGCAGTAATCGTAGTTCACATTAGATTCTGAGTCTGTCGGAGCGGGGATTACCTAATTAACTTCTTCAAAAACATGTACTCATTATAGATTGAATTCCTTTTGGTAGTTAGAGGGTACTTAATTAATTAATTGTGTTAATGACCCATTAATGGTGGTGCACAAGCAATTCTAATGAGCCACCTTAATTAAATATTATCTCACTGTTTAATCAATGCGTTTAATTATTCACATGATATTTTCTGTGGAATCAATTTGGTCCTGGGTCACAGGAGCAAAATGCTGATTGTGTGCACTCTCTCTGATTCATCACTGAATTGGTCATTCAGTTCAAAATCCTCTTTTAATCACAGTGAATATGAGCTATTTGGCTCAGATCCATACATTTTTGTGTAAGAGAGTAATTCTGATCATTTTGATATCAATTTTAATCGACCCTGGGTCACATTTTACATCTGTTTGAGAGACATGTTTTCATTAGAGATATGAGATGCAATTACAACGCCACGGTCACAGTGTGTTTCTAGCCATTAGGGAAGATAAATGGTAGGTTTTTTTATATTCTCGTATATTAATGGAAAATCTACCTGTAATTTGCTCATGTGCAGTGACAATGTTATGTTTAATACTACAATATGATTTTTTGTATTTCTCTCGGATGTTAGCAGTTTGACTCCGCTGTGTAAAATCTTTAGCTGCTTCACAGACAAGCCGTGGACAGATCTCATGTTATCTCCCACACGTCTGAATACACATTCACACCATGTGTAATTTTTAGGTGAGAACACATCCGTGCAAGAGAATGCATGTTCTCTAAAACGGGACTCATAGCCATGTCATCGCCAAGTTCCTCTCCATCTCATTTCCGTGAACCGCCGTTCTCTCTGTCACCCCCTCCCCTGTTTCTCCGGAGCAAACTGGAAGAACTCAGTCATCATCGTCGTTTTAGCTCAAATTTGGTGGGATCAAAGGTGGCCAGCTGGGTGTGGGCGGGGAGCAGATGGTTGCATGCTCTTGGGGGACCAGGCAAAGGCCCTTCAGGTTTTAACACCTCCTCTCCCCTGGGTGCCCGGGTGGGGGGGATCCGGCTCGAGGAACCTACCTGAGCTCACTGGCATGACCAGCAGGCTTCAACTGCACCACCCCCTACTTGGCTCACATATGGCGCCAACCATGGGGGCCTTGAGCTCTGGTTGTGACCTGAGGAAAATAAACTGCGGAAGGGCAGAGGAAGGTAAGCCTCACTCATTAGGATGAGTGCACGAGAACGAGTTCATTCTTTGACAGACCAAGAATAAACGTTGTGTGCAGGGAGCTGATGTTCCAAAAGTAAGGTTGTTGACAAATGAATTCAAATCTTTTAAATTAAAAGAAATTATTTTAAAGGGATTCAATGATCTATTTATTAGTAGATATTCGTCGTTTTACCTCCACTGTTAGTTGTCTCTGGGCCAGGCAGCGGCTGGTTACAGAGACTGCAGGTGCTGAGGCAGATTAATCCCTTGCCAAATCAGCTCCGCCTCAGTAATCTCAAAGTTCCAGGAAAGGAGCCCGCTGGGAACGTGAAGTGGTACTTGTGGTCTGGGATTATGACTTTCAGACTTGTTGGCCTTGAGAACACAAATGTAGCCTCTTGAATTAAATTTGCAGAGGGAAAAAGTTCTGTGTAGAGGGGGGGCGGGGCGGGGTTTGATTCATCCTCCCACCAATGTTTTCTCGGGTATAACTATTTTTCCATAAATCCATCTTAAGTAGTCACATTCTCCCTGTGGCTAATAGGATCATGATGGGAATAATCTTTACAAATCTGACATAAAAAAAGAATGTCCTGGCCTTCAACTTCTTCCTCTCGGTAAATGAACAATTTCAAGAGTCTTTCCTGTGGGACAAGAGGGGGGGACGTACATTGGCAACGAGACAAAAAAGTAAGAGAAAAACAACATCATTTTCTCTGGAGAAGCGATGACTGCAATTACTGAAGGAATATAGGTTATTATGGGGTCGTTATTGTAGCTCTAATATGAACATTCAGTATGGAAACTGTAATGCACACATATTCCTCAACAGTAAGCGTTAGCATTTTCCGTTTTTCTGCATGTGAAAACTATAAACACAGATATGTATTATTGAATTTGAAAGACTCATAAAATGAGTCATGGGGAAAATACAACCAACCTATAAATGTCCAGGGAATACACCTTTAAATTCTGTTCATAGTGAACTGAAATTGAAATGTTGCCCAATCAGACATATGCACCCCATTCTCACCTTGTCACTCACACGTGAATCTACATTGCCCCACAATAACCCTGAATGTGCACAATATGACCAAGCAAACCTCTTATTGTCATATCAAACTCTGACAGCTCAGGGATACGGATCTGCTCTCTATTTACCCACCTGCTCCAACATACAAACACCTATCAGTCTTCACAATTTCAAATAACAGAGATGACACCAGAAAGAAATATGTCATATATATATATATATATATATATATATATATTTTCTCTTAAATGCCTAGCCTCTTAAAGCATACTCTCTTTGAACATAACAGCAACAATTGCTCAATTGCTCTTCTAGAGTCAAGTCAATGAAATGATTGTCGAATCAACAGCCCAAAACCCAAAGATAAATCCTTTATAAGACATAAAACTGAGAAAATAAGCACCTCCCACATCTGAGAAGCTTTAAATGATAAATAGATTTTCAAGCTTTTTTTTTTCTTTCTGTAATTGGTATATTTTGGTTTTGAACTCTTGGTTGGAAAAAAGGAAGCAATCTATATAATTGACTATATGCTATGGGAATGATTTATTTATAATTATCTGTCACATTATAGAGATGAATACCTATTTTATTAAATACTTATACACTACATAACAGAGTGACATATTAACAATTAATACAGGTAAATATTTCCTATTTATCGGGCTGGAATTTTATATGTTTTTCAAGCTGTGTCTGACTAAAAGACAGCAAAGTTATTGTCCGTGTTGTAACTGAGATCCACAACTTAACAAAGAGCCTCATGCTGGGACTATTGCATTCTGGGACAAAGGTGCCATCTCAGGATGCATCTATCTCACAGGATCTCATTGAGAGCTAAGAGTTGATTTAGGTTGCATGTGTGTTTTCTCTCTATGCCTTTTGTTTGTGTGTGTGTGTGTGTGTGTGTTTGTGTGTGTGTGCCTGTGCATGTGTGTATATCTGTGAGTGACCCATTGTGGCCAGACACCTGCCCACAGGCTCCTTGTCTGACTGATGAATCAGTGTCTTCAAGGTGTCTTTGAAGAAGTCTATTGTATGCCTTTGTTCTACACTCTTAAGCATCCTGTCCTGCGTCTCCCTTTGCACACTAAAGAGAAAATAAATCCACTGCTGACACCGCCACAATGAATGGCCTGGGCCACCGTCCCATCAGCCATCTCTTCTCAGCTCAGAACAGTAGAAGAAAAGGATAGATGCTGGATCAAAAAAAAAGGAGAAAAAAGCAAAGGTGTATACAGAACCTGACACTAGACTACCATCTATTTTCCATCTACCTGTCATTTCTATGAAAGAGTTCAGAAAAAACTCCCCAAAAACTTTTTCTCATTTTTATTCTGTTTCGTGTCTTTATTCACTTCATTTGATTTCTCTCTTATTTGTGATGTCACACCTGCTATCATTCATGTGCTGCATGGTCTGTCAGGGCAGATTAGAAGCAGGGGCTTGTGCCTCGACAGCCATCGTACAGTATCAATATTGTGACGGCTGAGGAGCCGCCCATCCTCACATCTCCTCGCAGTGCAAAGACAATTGAAAAGAGGAAGCGTCACAAACCTGACACCCGAGTCACTTCAAGGAATCCCTTTCAAGAAGAAATAAAACCTTACCTGACGAAGCAAAGCTAGCCCAGGACAAGAGTAAATAGCATCAAACAACAAGGGTATTTCCACTTTTAACAAAAGGAAATGCACCCGCTGGAATCAATTAAGATGCAGGAAGTACAATTGATTTAGTTCTTACAAGTTTTATTTTACTACAGCAATTGAAAAAAAGTTAAATGTGGTCTATTTTGAAGTCGTTTTTTTGTAATAAATACAACAAAAAAAAATCTGCTTGGCTCCTAGCAGATGCAGGAAATAGTTGCTCTGACTGAAATTTGAGGTGATTTCAATGGCAAATACAGTGTCATTAAGCATCATAAAGCACTTTCTATATGGGCTAATGCATGTTGTAACATTAGCAGAGTCCCTGCCTTGGATTTTTCATGCTGTAATGTCTGCCACGGAAATCTTTCATAGTTGTAGTCTAAATGTAATAATTTCCTCTAATACTGTACAGTACCACTCATTAACCCCAATTACTCTTCCAGGAGGCTATCAAAATTACTCTTTTTCCAGTGTTCTCATAACTCCAGCTGCTTTCCTCATCAACCAGTTTAATCTGGGCGAGTTGGACTGGGATGTAAGCCAAATGAAAAAATGTAACATGAGGTTAATCACCCTGAGTACATTCTCCAAGTCGTGTAATTTTAACCATTTTCTGCTTTTTCTCTTTGTGTGCACACACTCCCACCCTGCTGAATGTGTAATTAAAAGTTAGCCATTGCTTTCTTTGGAGAAGATTTGCAAAGTTTGTGACTTCAATAACGGGTGAAGGAGAACTGTCATTCTGAGCATAGCTTAGCTTGCTGCATGCAACCAGCCTGGTTATAACCAAATTCCTCACTGTTCACTGGAAGATGTCTAATTGACCTGCTGTCTGTTTACTGCTGGTAGTTCCAATGCACACTTTGCCAAGCCAGAAAAACAGCATTGGGTCTCTACAGAAAGCAACAAAGGTCCAGGAAAAAATACAACAACATGAAACAAATGGGGAGAACGTGACAGAGAAATTGAAATAATACCAAGCAAAAAAAAAAAAAAAAAGAATCCCAGGGTGATTACAAGATCAGCATGCCACAGTACAATTACCATCACTTTGAATTTGAAATGGCCATTTAAAGGGCAGTAGAGCATCCTGGAAAATTAAACTGGAGCCTAATTAGCACACTCCAACCTGACAACGGAGCAGCTTTCAGCCTGGCTGAGCAAAGCAGTCAAGCACGAGGAAGTGACTGACTGAAGGATTGAAGGACCATGGAGGCCCTGCCGCTCCTGCCCTGAACCCATCACACACCCAACTGTGAGACACACTTATGCACAAATACGCATGTGCAAACACACACATGCACAGCAATAGCATTTTGTCTTTTCCAGACACACCCATCTTCAGAGACTTACAATAAGGATCAACTTTACACATCAAGTGTACTGTATACCTGCATGCATTGCTGTGGTATAATTGTCTGCTTTTCTATAAGTGTTACAGCAGTGTACTTTCCTTTTAGCAGCATGGTGGAACTCAAGCACACCTTTTAGCCCTCTCAGCCTGCCAGCAGTGGTTGGGTCAAGCCCGAGACCCCTGACCCCTCACTGTTAATTTAACTCTGCCCCCAGTTGGGTGTTGTGCCAAATGTCAGGAGCTGCCTCTAATCCTGTCTCGCTGTCTGGTTGGCCACTCAGCACCCGACTACCTTTCCTGTCAAGGCCAATCAACCTACATACCAACCTCAGCTCAACTCTGCTGCACGCTCTTGTGTGCTGAGGACCACCTACTTCCTACACCTGAATACCCGGTCGTCAAATTGAGTATTTTTAAGCACCAACAAAATGATGCAGCAGAAGAGTTTTAGTTTCGGCTGAAAACTTTTGACCATCAAAGTGGTTGGAAAGTGGAATGGCAAAATTCTGCCGGAGGGATGGAAAAGTGCTGAGGGGAGGTGAAACTAGAGTGTGTGTGTGTGTGTGTGTGTGTGTGTGTGTGTGTGTGTGTGTGTGTGTGTGTGTGTGTGTGTGTGTGTGTGTGTGTGTGTGTGTGTGTGTGTGTGTGTGTGTGTGTGTGTGTGTGTGTGTGTGTGTGTGTGTGTGTGTGTGTGTGTGTGTGTGTGTGTGTGTGTGTGTGTGTGTGTGTGTGTGTGTGTGTGTGTGTGTGTGTGTGTGTGTGTGTCACCTCAGTCTTTCCTGCGCCCTAGGGTCTGTACTGAGGTCTGGTCGAAGAGAAGGAGAGCCCCATGGCGATATCTGTCACACAGCACAAAAGGTCCTCTTTAACTCCCCCTGAAAACTTTACACTCTGCGACTGTGTTTGATAGTTTGGTGTGACCTAGATAAAGTTAGAAACATAGTGTGAAATAATTTAAAATGGCAAGTTTTATAATAAAATGTCATATATGTCACTATTGTCATGTACCTTTTGCCATATTGATTTTGACTTGAGCAGGAGATAATTTCCTCTGGACAGATCAATCCTAACTTGTTCCTGAGACCTATGCAGCCCCTCCATACCACACACATGGAAAACTGCCATTGTCTGAAGGCACAGCTAATTTGATTTGAGTCAAATGTGGGGCTCAATCACTGCCTATTAGCTTAGATTTAATTAACCCAAATCGTGTTATTGTGTTTGATGACAAAGAGGTTTCTGTGCGGGAACCTCATTGTCAGATCATTGTTCTGTTGTCTCATTCAGCTCAGTCAAAGGTTGACATAGAAAGACCAGCTGCAAATATGGACTATAGAAGGAAACAAAGGACTTGCTTTATTGTTAATCGAGGGCGGCTGCTGGATACCTGGACAGAAAGACTGTGTATTGACCATAGGCTTAAAATAAAGAGCCTGGATGTATTTAAGAGTCCTCTTTCAATTCAAATGAATCTGACAAAAAAGGCATCCTGCATTTTGATAAATGGAAATTGTTGTTATCATGGAAAGAGAAGAAAAACTTCACTCCCACTAATGAGGACATATGTATATGTACAGCATTAAGGCAGTTTTAAGTGGTCTTGCTTTCTTATCACAGATGCTTCCTATATTTGAAATCAAGTCTTCGTTTCAAGTCAAATTAGCAGGAAAAAAGCCTGACATGCAAAGAATGAAAAGTGCAAATCAATCACCTTCAAAGAAAATGACATAAATACCATTAAATTCCATAAGATCTTATTTTACCTCACTCCACTCTTAATGCCTTTCTCTCATCTGGAGTGACATGATATTTTTTCCCTGTGACACACACTGTAATTGACAAAGCTTGGCTGCACTTTGCCAAAGCGTATTGAGCAGCTATCTGGTTGAAGAATACAAATTCATCCTGGATTGGAGGTGCTCAACAGAAATGCGGCCAATTATCTGAAGCCCTGTAAATGATAACTCTGTGGCCACTCGAGCATAAAACAAGGAGATGAAGATGAATCTTACTCTTCCCCATCATTTCATCCCATTTAATTGACAAGTTCTCTCTTCGCTGTTAAATTTAGAAGATTACAAATATGAGCTGAATCTCGAGCACCCAATCCACCCGCTCTAATCACATGCAGAACCAGTCGCAAATTAATCTACATATTTTAATAAGGTGCCAGTAGCAGGGGAGGTGTGTGCAGACATTTAACGGATTATCATCCGCCGTCCCCCGAGTTCAGAAATTGAATAAATATCTTTCATATAAATACATTGGAGCCTCGGCTGTATTGAGCAGCTTTTCTCTTTCCAACTTGCTCATATTCTCGTCTCTCTTCGTCTCCTTTTCCCTCTCATAGACGAACATGTGGACTAGGCTTTCAGAGGCTTTTACTTCACTTGTGGTCCATAGTCTTATACTTGGGCCGATTAACAGTCCAAGCACTTATTGAACAAAGACGATGTAATTTCCCAGCCCTGCTAATACCAACAGCTCCTGGGTTTCTTACTTGCAATGTAATCTTTATGAGAACAGGAGCTAAATATTATGGCTTTATTGAGAATTAAACCTGCTCTGGAGATGAGGAAGCCTTTGAGTCTGAAAATGGCCATGTGTAAAACACTATTATAGCTTGCCGTTTTAAACGCTAATAGGCAAACCGAAAGCTTATTGGGGTTGACTCATACCAGTGTCAAGTACTGTACAGAAAATACTGCAAGCAGAAGCTAGAGCCTGATTAAGATGAACCCAATGAGTCAAGACTAAAGTGCTAACTGTTCTGAACATTTCCAAATATATCTTTTTAGCTTCCCCATCCGGTACTGAATGTAGCTCACAGCCCCAAGTGCATTGGTTCCTACTGAAGGAAATCAATATTTAAAAATGAGTCTCGAAATTATACTATAAAAAAGTGTCCCTAAACAGCTGGGCACTGCAGTCTTTTAGTTTTTAACTCATTTTCTTGTACCTCAATAATGGTTTATGACACCGAGGGATAAGCATTTTAATTTCTTGTATTTCTATTTGACTTGGACAACAAGAAAACTATAGTTTATTACCAGACGTATCTCTTGTGATTGACCTTTGTTGGTCACGTGTGCCCATAATGTAATTACATGTTTTCATTGTGCTTAGCTTTAATCCCCGCTCTAAACAAACACAAAAACATGTACTCGAGCCATAAAAACACCCATCCTGAACACACAGCTTAAGCTGCTATTCACCCTCTTAAACATACCTATTTTCCTGGAGAAACACTGAAAATTACAAGCTTCCTCATTCACCGCAAATAAACCGGTGATGGGAGACCTTAAGTGGCAGTACAAAGAGTTATAAATTGGTTTTTTTTTTCACCTTTTCACAATGTCAGGAGGAATATAGCCCTATTACACTCTTGAGGGTCACTTTTAGTGTCTGAAGGTAGTGCTTACACAGACTTTACAACGTGTATCATTATAGCTCGCCACATAAGGAAGCGACGAGGACAAGAAAGGGAAAGAAAGGGGAGGTCACTAAGGCTGTCAGTTTCACAGGGAAAGGGAGGACCAGAGATCAACACTCAATTATCACCACTTAACTGAAGTGAATCTTCCTTCTTATTCCTGCCACCTGTTTGTGAAATCAGCTATTTGAACCTTTAGCACTTCATACAGTAGCCTAATGCGTTCTCTGTGTTTTTTGTCAGCTACAGTAAGTTTTCCTTTAAAGTTCCCCTTTGTGGACTATCACACAAAACTCACAAATATCACTCCAAACCAAACACATATTTATCCTCAATCAGTGATGGACATATCTCAGTACCAAGACAAAACACTGATAAATCCCTCCCCCCACGACAGTGATTTGTCATTTAGAAGTGATTCGTCTGGTGCTGTCCCATCTCCTGGCTGAGTAAGACATCACATGTCAGCAGTGATTGACAGTTCCCAGTTCTGTCAGTTAGCTGCAGGGGAGCTGCAGGGAAAGATAAGGACATCTATCTGTGTAGTCCCCCATGGCAGGCTGGGGTCACCTGAAGGTCCCCCCCCCAACCAAGATGACATCTAGATGTAGTAGGCCTGGGTTTACTCCTACTATAACACCTGTCCTCGACTGACCTCTCAACCCTAACTGACCCCAACAATTTATCTGGATCAATCCGTGGGATTGGTTAAATACAGTACAGGGAGCAAGTAAACATCCCTAAGTTTAGCAGAAATTAAATCGTAAAACATTATAGGATGCCATCAGAAGCTTTCATTCAGATAAAGCAGTCGCCTATTTGGCCAAGGTTTGATTATGTTGAGAAAGAAGTGTAAATCTTCAGATCAGTAAACATTTAAAATATTCTATTATATTGAAATGTACGGAGCCCGGGAGTGGCCATAGAGAGAAAAAAACAGATACGAACTTCGCGGATCAATAACCCATGAACATAACGTTTTAGAATACAAGATATACGGGACTTTACAGCCATAGCAAGGTAGACAACGAGATACAGAGCAGTTTCTATCAGAACAGTTCGATAAGCTCCGTCCTCCACGCGAGTTCATTCATTGGTTTCTGTCTGCGGGGAGAGACTGTATAGGGACCGTCAACAAACTACATATATTCAACCAAACCTTTTGGTGTAGTCCAAACAGCAAGAATCCCTTAATGTGTGAAATTACTTTGTTTGCACTACACAGTAAAGCAGTGAAGCTATGTAAAATATTTCTAAATAAATATTCACCCGTCATGTTTTACCAACCTTTTTGGTGAAATCCAAAAGAGGGGTCTAATAATGTGTGTAATGAGTTTGGTTGCACTTCAAAGTAAAATGTTCTATTCCTTCCAAACTACTGGTTTAGTGCCACCAGCAGGAGACTATTGATGTCTGAAATAAGTTTGGTTGCAATATGATATTAGTGCAAGGTTATTCAATAAAAAAAGTTAACAAAAAAAACCTCCACAATGGTTTGAAAGTATATTTTCATAAAACTACTCGAAGCAGCAAATGCACCATTGATTTGTGAAACGGGTTTGGTTGCACTACATTATTGTGTAAGTAATTGAAAATAGTTTGAAATAAAAAAGCAAGAATTGATGATCATATATATCCGGCGTTGCAGTTTGTTGACGGTCCCTACAGTCTCTGTTCCGCATACAGAAACCAATGAACTCGCGTGGAGGAAGGAGCGTATCGAGCTGTTCTGATAAAGACTGCTCTGTAGCTCGTTGTCTACTGTGCTATGGTTGTAAAATGACGTTGTTCGTATTTTTAAAACGTTATGCTAATGAGTTATTGATCCGCGAAGTTCGAATCTGTCAATATCTTTCTAACTTTACCAAACTTTCCACCCCTTCCTTTCTCGTCACTCCCCAGCAGCTCTCTACTCTTTGATTGAAATAAAACATGCGAACGTTTTAATTAAATCGAGTCATCGAATTATATCTCGTGCGCACGAATTAGTAAAGCGTGGCCTCGTTTTATTTATCATTTCTCTATATGGCCACTTCCGGCTCCGTAGAAATGTGTACATTTTTCATGTAAATTCTGTAGAATCACATGTTCCTGCTAAACGTTTTAGATTTGCTCTCACTTACATAAGCCTATATTGGTTATCCTTTTCCCTAATTTGCCAAGTCCAGAGTGTGGCATCCCTTTGCTTTTGCTCTCCGTCATTGTGATAGGCAAAGAAATTAACACTAAAACCACACTATAAATGTTTTTTTAAAACATTTTTTCAAGATGTGAAAGGAGCACTCATCGATTTAAAGCATAAAGTTGACTTTACTTGTCTTCATATGTCGCCTGTGGCTTTCACAGGTTTGATATTTCCCAGACTTTTCTTGATGTGCTGGATTATACCAGATTGCACAGTACCCTAAGTGTGTTAGCAGATTTTAGTGTCCCTTTATTTTTATCTCCTCCAATCTCCTTATTTGGCTTTATACAAAAGCAACTGGAGAATCATTGCAGGGGGTACTAGAGGGGGAGGGGCAAGCCCTGCACCACTTAACCTTAAAGTACCTTGTATCTAAATCCCTCAACATATGTAGTCTGGAAATAAGATCTATGTCAGAGTTTGTTTAAATGTGTTTAAGTGAATAGCTCCTTCATAATGTGATTATCTCAGAATTACCATGTTGACCGTAAATAGATTTTTGTGCCATGTATAGTTCTGTACAGTATACGCTATACAACTAGATGTCGAGTCATTTGAGGTCAAACGACTTTACTAATGCATTATAGGATAGAAAGGCTTAAAGAATTACAGGGCAAACACTTCGACAGGAACACATTTTAATTACAGTATACGTTTCACTGTGCATCTGTCAAGAAACTCTGATAAACCAATGAAGATGGTGTGTGTCTGTGGACACGTGTTGGCCTGTTTGACTTGTTTCTTAACAGGAAGGTTATTTAGGGTCAAGCAGGACACTAAAGTGAACTGATTTAACCTGTTTCTGTTTTTATATATCACTGGAAAGCAGGAGTCACTACACCACAGCTTTACTTTTATGATTAAAACTAGTGAACACGATTCGCACGTTGATGTACAAGAAAAAGGATAAGAAAGGACTGATAAGGATTGATGTTAAAATAAGTAAAAGCAGCAGCTCCAAATCCATAAATGACCTTGTCTGTGAAAGAAAAGAGGGAAAATGCAAATAGCAACGGGAAACGACAGAGTGGAACAACAGGAAATTTAAAGGAGAAACGAGACAGAAGGAATCAGGGGGGAGTAAAGGGTAAGAGAGAAAGCCTTGCTTATTATCTCAATCATCGAGCGGAATAATAGGACAACAAAAAGCCTGAGTGTGCCCAAACCTACCAGCCCGCCTGCCTGCCTGCCAGTTGGACCTGATGTGGTTAAAAAGAGTTTGGCTAATCGACTAAGCTCTCCCCGTCCCTACCCCAGTGACCCAGAACAGCCATCTTCCTCTCCCCGCGAGACCCCTACAGAGCAAACACTGCAGGGACATTAAACACTCATACACATTTTTAACCATTATCCTAAATAGCAAGGACTGTTCTTTTCTCCTTCCATAAGGTTTGAGCCATTGAATAAACTCAAATGATAATCCATCAATTTATTTCTACTTAGGTTGGTGAGTAATGGCGCAATATCAGTCCTGGAAGGAGCATTAGGGAGTACAGATAAGTTCATGAGAAATTGACATCATTTGTTTCAGGAGGGACCTGGATATTCTTTTTAAACCTTTTGCAAGAGGAAAAAAAAATGCTACATATAGTCTGCCAGCTTCTTTTCACCCGGCTTGCCCATTTGTTCCTTGCTGCCCCCTTTCACCCTATGACTAAACACTCACACATGGCTTGTGTGGCAGAAACACGGGCAGCATGCCAGAGCCATTGTTACTGTAAATACTCAACGGCCAGTGTTTCCCCAGAGGAATATCATTTCAATTGTAGCTATATCTCAACCACCTGTAACATGTGAACTTAGTTTGATCCCTCAAACATTTCCTGTCCCAGAAGACAACATAAGGCTCAGTGGTGAAATGAGGGTAAAATCCCCTTGTGTGGATTCCCTTTAATTACAATAACATTCACAGTTAATTATTTACTAAGTATTCTAACAGCACAGGTTGCCAGAGCTGCTCTGTCCTTAAATATTGAGGATACGCAACAAGATTGAATTGAAAGTAAAAAAGAACCAAATTAAAACGCAATATTACGAAAATAAATAAACATATGTAAATACAAACAAGAAAGCAGCCACAGTATTAGTATTCCAATTCGTTTAAATAATTAATAATAATAATTCAATAAATATATAAGTAACAGTTAATTGAGATTTTGACCGCTAATAGCGCTGTATAGAGGAATGTTTATATGAGTCGATCATTGTTTTGACTGAATCGTGCATATGTGTGAGCGTTAGTGACAGATATGCGAGGGTTTCAAACCATTTCACAGTTTGACAGGAGGCATTGCAATGCTCTAGCAAAAGTGTAGAAGAAGGAAATCCTAGCTAGCACACATGAATATGAACAAATCTCAGTTTAAGATATACCTGAAAATCTGATGTTTGCATCTTAACATAACTACTTTTTCTTGACAAGAAAACAAAGCAGGTTAGATTTATTTAAATCTTCTTCCACCACTGGCTGCACGTTATGTGAAACAGTTAGGTCTTTCCCAGTGGGTCCTCCAGGCAGCTAAGAAAACAATGGCCCGCTCCTCTTATTCCCTATTGGCTTGACGCTGGGAGTGAGTTGGCGTGAGGACTTCCGTTGTGTGAGAGTGTGTGTGCATAGAAGTTTGTAATAGCGAGGTGATTGTTAATTTACATCCGTTCATTGCCATCCCCTGGTTTTAATTCCGCCATTAGAGCATAAAAGGCCCTGCTGGCAGAGGCCCCATTATTCTGTTACTGGGGGATGTTGGAATGAAACTGTGTTATTATATAAATACCATTGCACTTTTGACTCCAGGAAGCTACTTCCTGAGGTGCAACCCTGAGTCATTGAGGGACCTGATTTACAGTAACTAGCCAGGGGTGGACGTGCTTCTTTAACACTTTATTTCACCCCTCTGCGCTCCTTCCCTCCTCTCACTCCTTTGCCTTTCCCACCCTTCACAGACACCCAGGTTTCTCATCTAATTTTAGGACTGGAAATCTCACTCTTTGACATGTCCTGGGGTTGATTTTCACCTCGACCACCGGCACAGCTGTCCATCCATGTGATGTCCAAAGGCGAGATGTTCTGCTTTATTAAAAAGTGTGAATATAAAAAAAAAAAAAGGGGGGCGGGAAAGAGAGTGAGACACGCACATGCAGAAAGAGGTATAATGGCAGAGACTGTTAACATGCATCCGTCCAATTTGTACATGCAGAGAGGCATACTTGCATGTGCTCGGGCCGAGGTGTATTTGTTTGAATTATAACTGGCCATCATGCATGTTGTGTAGTGTACAATCCTTAGAAGAAAGGGTGCTGTTGTGGATCTATTCATCTGACAAACTTCTCAGGCAATTTGAGGTAAAAGACAATAACAATTTACATGACACAGAGAGAGAGAGGGGAGAAAAAAAGATGCAAACTCCCTGCCAATCAAACTTGCTTTTGTGTATACCACAGCAGATAAAAAAGAACCTGACTTTGGAATCAAAAGATTAAAACAAAAGCTCCCTCGTCGAGTGTCTGTAATAGCGCCAACTCTCTGGCTACTGATTATATAGAAAACAACTGCAATTACATCTCTGAGCTCACAAGAGAGAGGCGAAGAGGCAAATCCAGGCCCAGGAGAGACGATTAATAATTAAATTTGTATTCAAACGCAGCCAATGCACTGACAGCCACACCGTCTCACTGCTTCCCTCGTCAGCCAAGTGCAAAGCATGGCCACCTGAAACAAAAAAAATACTAAAGTGTTGTTTTTCTTGTACAAAAAACCCAGACATCCCACTCCAACTTTTCTTCTTGTCTCACATTTGATAAGAGCAATGGTGGCATTTTAATTTAAATGTGAAATCTCTCTTCTCTAATAGAGAATGATGCTGTTTCCCCACTAGTGAGCCTTTGGAGAAATCCTCAGCTCCCCTGTGCCTCTGTAACTCCTAATTTATTTCAAGAGTGTGTGTGATTAGAAAAACCCTCCTAAATTACTGTATCGCACAAAACGGTATAATTAAATTAATATTGGATGTAATAATTACTTTGTGGATTCTCATTTTTCATACACACAGCTGCTTTGTTGCCTGAACCATTACCATTTGTCTGCTGCAATTAACAAAGGCTCTAATGAGATTTCTGTGTATGCACGTGTGTGTATGTGAGCGTGACTTTATGGGGGCCTTGTTTGAGTGTCTGTGCGAATGCTTATGCATGCAGATTTGACTGCAGGGTGTGTGTTAGCAGTCACGTGCCTCACGTAGATATATATTACAACTCTGCGTTTCATGACACGTTAAAAGGGTTTTGTCATCGCTGGGTTTTTTACGAGTATCTTTGGACAGAGTAATTTAGCTTCGATGACAACATGAACTTTAAGTAAAAGGTGGAAAAGTTCCCACTTCTTAATGACTAAAGGTTGAAGAATCTCAGTGGTGCCAAGAAAGGTACATTACTCTCAATCTCAACTGTAATGTATTCCACTACTAGTGAAAAATAGCTACATTTGTCTAATGCATGTCATGGAACCGACTTAACTCTGAATGATGATCTCGTCCACCGATTTCATTCACATTCTCACGCTTTCCAAGGACATGAGTCATTTTCTCTGAACTTTAATAGTTACAATTTGATATTCACTGCAACTTGTACAAAGAGTTTGATGTTAGGCTCGGTTAGGGAAATCCAATTTAGAAACGCGCATCATGTTCCACGTCTACAACAAATAGATTCCATTACATTAATAACCTAGCTAAATATGTCGGGTAGTCAATAACTGTCACATGCTGTTAGCAGGTTTGGGACCTGCTCAGCCTCCTCCAGTGGTCTTCGAGATAACCCTGTCCATTTGTAATGACTACAGTGTGTGTCACAGTCGACTCTGTGTATTCTGACTGGCAGGTGAACCTCTCTTTTCCTCAAACAGTACAACAGTCTCCCTCTCTCTCTCTGTCTCTGTCTTCCTCTGTCTACAACACTTCTGTGCCAGTACTGTCACTGCGGATGAAAATGTCCTCTAGTTATCTGCCTGTGTAATTGCTGTCTTGTTTGGTTAGGAGATTAGAGGGCTGAAACTCTTTGTGTGGTCTTGCAGATTGAACAAACAGGCACCAGTAAGGAACCCCTGTCCAAAAACCACAAGACAGACTCTTGTCTGTGTGACGATAGTGAGCCAGATGGACTGGCGCAGGTGATAATTTTAGAGTTTGGCGTGTTGATGGACCATGTTGGATGTAGCCTCATTTCAAAGCCTTTCTGCTCCGTGCTATTACGTTTCCACATATGAGAGTTTAAGTTTCTCTCAACTAGCACACATCACACCTAGAAACTCAGATTTGTTTTGCATGATTGTATAGTTTCAATTGACGGAACTCTTTTAAGTTCTCACAGGGCCAGAATCTGTCACTATTACTGTAGCTGGCCTGCTCTCTCTTTAGTGTACTGTATACAATTGCTGCACTCACTGAAGTCTGGTATGGTCCTGTGTACTGTTGCTAGTCAGAAGTGACAGCCTTTATTTTAGCAGCTTGCACTTTTCCTCCCTGTCTCTGAGGGTGGTATCCCATCAACGACACAGCCTAGGACTCAGTCCCATACAATACTAAACTCCTCACTATTAATGCAAAATTTCCATCCCAAGCCCTCCAGTCTCCTTTGACCATACATGCTTTTCTTTCCCCTCTTCTTGCTCCTTTTCGCTCTTTCTTTCTGCTGTCTTCCCTTCTGTTGAGAAGCGTAGAGAGAACGTCAGGCTCGTCTTGTCACGGTGGTTCCAATCAGTGGGGCAAAGCTCAGGGATCATGTTTGATACTGTCAGATGGCCTGGAAAATTAAAAACCCAATTAAAGTGGCAGTCCAGAGGTCAGCTCTTCTGCATATCAAAAGCTCTCCTCTGGCTATTCTACACAAATTATATCCGTTAACAGCTCACTTTGCTTAGGCTGCACCAGCACAGCACTTAGGGAGCAATAAGTGCTTTCCCCTCTCCCTCTTCCATTTCAAATGTAAACCTCTGTGCCTGCTCAGCCAGAGGAAATAGAGACGAACAAATCATTACCGAATAATTTTGCCTTGTTTCTTTCTTTGAGTAAGACACAAAGGTCTGTCCTGTGTTATTAATATACTGCGAGAAAGAGAGAAATACAACCAGGAGTTTATTTTAAGATATGTTACCACCTGACTCTTTTTCTCCTCTTTCTCTTTTGTTCACACATGACACGCTACATTTCTGCTCGTATTTATCTTTTTGCTTTTTTGAGAAATAGCCACCGACTAATCCTCCCTCCATTCCTCTCTCACTTTCTCTATGTCCTTCGTTCTTTTGTGTTCCCTGTTTTACCCACGATTCATTAATTCCTGTACAGTGGTAGGGAAAGGACAGAGAGAAATGGCCAACCAAGCTTAATGGCATGCGTCTCGGGCCAGGCCATTAATATTCAGCTTAATGTTTCTGATAACAGGGCTGGAGGCCATGAGGAGCCGCTGGCCCAGACAGCCTTATTAAGCAGCTGAAGTGGAATGATGCTCGCTCACGTCAGGGATCAAATGCAAGAGTAAACACATATGCATGCACACACACACACATACACACACCCACTCACAGTCAAGACAATTGTCTTTTGGACTTCAGACAGCATCAGGATCTTCCCACTAAATCGCTCCAACCATCCGCCCTCTCTTTATCTGTGGCAGCCTCAGAGGTTTACTAAGTTGCAGTATCTGTTTGTAAATGTATGGCACTTTTATATGAGGATATGCTAGTTCGTTTTCACAGGTTGGCCAGCTTATTAAATGTTCCCACAAATTAACATAGCCTTGACATTTCTCCTTTTTTCTATCATGGATCTTCTTTTCTTCTTTTTTTTTTTTCTACAGCAAGCCACAAGTCCTCTGCGTTGGGTCTTTTAGCTCCATCTCATTTACATTTAATGACATGATAATACACATTAGCAGACTATTTCAAATAATTACAGCCTTTCAATCGCTTTTTACCCTCACCTCTCTCCCACAGACACAGGCCACATGCTCAGTTCTTTTTTTCTTCTTTAAACTTTCATATTTTTAATGGCAATAATAGAAAATGCTTTCCCTTCAGAAACAATGTATAATAATATGGCACGGGGACAGGGGGAAAAGAAAAGATTGAGCAATTTTCGAAACGGTGCAGGGCGGAGGGGTGAATAGGACATTAAGTTATTTTCTCTGGTAGTGGTGTTTTTTTTTTGTATTCCTGTCAAGCTAACAGCGGCCGAGCAGACGGGTGGGTGACAGCTCTCCTGTCAGGTCAGCCATGGCCGACGGTGAATAAGACCTGCTGTAATTCTCCCTTAAGTTCAAGAATCCATTCAGAAAACAAGCTGAGAACCTATCATATTTTAATGTTCGCTCATACTTTTCCTTGTTATGGGACAAAACTGGCTGTGGATTTTAGTCAGAGCGAGAGTAAGAGAGAGGTTGAGAGATGTTTCTGACAAGATGTAAGACACCAGGTGCAAAATAGGCATTGTTCAATATGAATTCACAATAGATAAATCTTGGAATTGGTATTTGCAACAGAAAATCCCCAACATTTTTTAGAAGTCTTACAACTTTGGTCTTATTTTCCATAGTGTTTACCTTTTTTATGAATATACATTATAATCAGTACTGTCAACATGGCTTCATAGCAAAGTCTGATGGCGAGGTAATCCTCAGACCAGTCATCTACGGCAGCAGTTTAACCAAAACTGGCAAGCATTGACATAAACATTTAAACCTGTGGACTGTATTTAATATCACACTATTTATGAAACCAGTTTGATGAATATAAGTAGCAATGAACACAACAAGAAGACCCAAATGGTAATAATCCAGTTTAATCCCTCTCGTATCATCTTTATTTCCTTCTCAAAATGTGTCTTCAGGATAAAAGCTAAAACATCATCATTCTTGGCTATAGAAACCACACTTCAGCCTATTTAGGGATGTGTATGAGGGCATTATAATTTTGGAAACCTAATGAGAGAACCGTGTTGGCACCCGGTGGTCCCTGTAGTCCTGTGAAATGGTTTGATATTTGTTTGCCTTTATGGTACCCTGCAGAGTGATCACTGGACCTAATGACTCTGAAAAGTTGGCTGACCATGCCGTTCCAGTCCTACAGCTTGTTTTAACATACGACAACTGACATTGTCTTCTAATCCCATTGTAATTGAGGCAAAGATGTGAAATAGACTTGGAGTATCTAAATGTGTCCATTACTTCAGGTATTTATGTAGTTCCAATGGTATTTAAGAGCACAAATGGTACTAATCATATCCTTCATCAGTGTTACAGATATGAGGGTGTCCTTGGAAATTATCCCGTCCTGCAAAGCCCTAAAAGTTCAAACCCCTGTTCTACCCTGCTTTGATTGGACTTGATTTGATTTGTTGCTGTGTATGTGTCTTCATTTTCCAGTGAACACAGGACAACAGTACTAGACTTCCCTGTGTTGCTAGTGTCCTGCAAACATTTAACCTGTGTAACAAAACATTGCACATGTTTTTTTTTCTAAATTTTCGTATTACAATCCTTTCATCTCTACCACTCCCTGATTTCAGAAGACCCTATTCATAGATGGGAAATCAAAACCAAGGGAATGAGAACCAGAACAATTGTAATTATCCATTATGTACTGAAGTAGCTTAATATGTACATTGTCTAGTTAGCATATGGCAAACACACCAAATGTTATCTTTGTATTAGCATGTGCTTTTGTATGAATACATTTGTACATTTGTATTTGCACATGCATGTGTACTTGTGAATTCTCGTCTTAATGTGTCTTGGTCGGGGAAAACGACTTGTAAATGAAATCAGGGTTTCTTTAGTGTCTCTATTTTTCTCACATAATATTGTGTGAAAGAATTAGCCATGTGGAAGAATAAGCAGAGCTCCCTTGTGTATGAATGTATTCCTCGCAGTTGCAGTGTACCGGTCAAACAAATTAAATTACCCTAACAGTATGTAAGTAATTTTATGTAAATGATAGTGTTAATGTTCTTCGTTTTGCTGTTCATGATAGGCTGGTGCTCCTCCTCTTGAGGCTCTGGTCTGTGGGCCTGGCAGTCACCAGCTGGAAATGAACATGTACATTTGCCAAGAACAGTCAACAGTATACCCTAATTTATTTCCGCCACTGTCTGTATATTCAAAAGGATTTAACATATTTTAGTTGGCTTGAGGCTAAAGAAGTAGTGGTATTTTGTAAGAACAGTGGAGAGGATTGGTTAAGATGCACAGGCCTTATGCTGTCAGTACAGATGTATCTAAATTTGGGATTTTTTTTGGCAAGGAGGAAAACTTTTGTAGGGGCTTCGAGCAGCATCCTTTATATTGTGGATACTATTAGACAATATATATTACATGTGATGCATTATTTTTTAAAGCAATATATCAGAATTCATGTTTCCAAGGCGTTGTTTAGTACAACTTTTAAGCAAGGAATGACAATTACAAAAACCCATTTATGGACTTACACATTAGTACCAACCTCCGCCTCCTTTCTCCCTCAACGATAGTCTCCCTGCTGGCATCTTCTCTCCCTCACGGTTCGTCCTCTGGCGGCTACAATTTATAGAGCCACGGAGGAGTGCAGGATTTACGCTGGGATTTTTGTTTCAGTCATCTATGGAATTAAGAAGTCTATCCTTGCATTTCATTAAATCCTGCCTAATGAGATGACTGTCTCTCCCCAAAGAGCAGATGATAAAGTATCCTATGCCATGGTGCATGAATTAGTATGGTGGGGTTAAATGCTGGAACTGACTCATGTTTCACAAGAGGACCCTATCCAGCAGTTAAATCAACCTGCATAAATACTGCCAACCGCGGGCTGAATTCAACTGCCTTCTTGCAGCTTGCATCCAAACTAATGAATCATTTGTTGCTTCATAATGAAATCAAAATGCAAAACAACTGAGAAAAGTAGAATTTGAGAACTTTAGCACACTGCACCTGTTTGCTAATTCATAAGTAATTTCCACATTGTACAAATATTCCGTCACTAGTAATTCCTCAATAGAATTTTTTGTAAAATATGCATATATTCTAAACATGTGTTAATGTGTTGTTACCTAGTTTCTATGGATATATAGTAAATCACATGTGGCAAAATTAACATACGCAATATTTCCAACTAAAACATAGAACAATAGAAGAATAATGTAGCATATAATAACCAAGTAAAGTACTTAGAAATGACAAAATAAATGTACTTAATTTGATTTCAAACACTTCAAGCCTCTCATTTGGTTAAAAGATCCAGTCGGTGTGGTGGAGGATAAACAATGAGTAGTGATAATCAGTTTGATGAATATTTCCAGTCAAAACTCTCTACAATGATGTGCCACACAAGGCTCTTACATTTTAAAGGACGTATTAGTATAATTACCAGTGATGAGGAAACAATCCAAATGTTCTTTTCATGTGATCATCGGAAATGCAGTTGCGACACTCGCACCTGCAAATGTACACACACACACACACACACACACACACACACACACACACACACACACACACACACACACACACACACAAAAGAGAGAGAGAGAAACCACCAAGAACTCAAGAGTGGGGTTCATGCCTGATTTGATCATCACCTCTAATTGGAAGATCATTTTCATAAAGCTTTTCAATAGATGACAGCTTCTGTCCTCCATTTCTGTTCATCCCTGCGACTCTTTCACCATATTTCTCCATGTTTTAAAAGATGCCTTCGGCAGTAAGGGAATGATTGGAGGGAATGCTTGGAGTTTGCTGATATTCCAGGTATTTTAAGCTTTTGGGTCCACATGGGTGTAATGGACTTATTCTCAAGCAGTTCTTGTCGCTCTAATTAGTGGTCCCCCCTCGAGCCGTAACAAGGGCACTGACGAGAGAGGCTTTTTCCAATGATAATGTGAATGGATACCTGCAGGGGGAGATTTCTGCACTGTTCCTCATCCTGTCAGCCACTCTGGGTAACACAGGGGTTTAATGAACCTGAAAACAAGACACTGTGTGGTGAGGGAAGTGTGTGTGTTTTTGTGTGCGCATGTGTGCATGAATCCAGATGGGAACTGTACAGTACCTTAGAGCCGGCTTGGGTGTATTTAAAAAATACAGTGAATCTCTGGTGAGAAATACGGACTTGTTATGCTGATGAGGTCAATTTTTAGTTTTTTTGTTTACGATGTTTACGAGTATGATAGCTGTAAAGGTGAAATGAGCGTCCGCACAGTTTACCTTTTGTAAAAAGTGCAAGAATCCAATCCAAACTGTACTTGGGACTCAAGAGCTGCCGAACATGAAATTTGATATGCATGTCCTGCCTGCCAGAGGGTTTGACTGATAAGTTGACACCGTAGAGATGCATATCTTGGATGCATGCAATGTCAAAAATGTCACGTATGATCGATCGAATGCCCCACTGTCTGAGTGAGAGGTCATTGCTCTCCATATCCAGCCTGGGGGGGGGGGGGACAGAATGCCCTGTCAGCACATGGCCACATTTTGGACGCAACATTTCCCCCCTCCCTTCTTGGGTGGGTAATGAGCTGAGTTGTTGTTGGTGGAGCACAAGTCACTCCATGTGACATTAGACTCACTCAATGCTGCCAGTGTCGACCCTGCTTTATCCTGGACAGTAGGCGCTTCCAATGAGGGGCTGCAGCTACCTTCTCAAGCTTGCTGACATTGAATGATGTGTTTGTTTATCATGTCTGATAGGTGTCATGTCAGACATGCATTAAGTCCCTTGCACAGTGAGCCATGCAATTTTTTTCTTCTCCCATAATATTGCTGTGGACCAAAGCAGGAAAGCTCTTGCTTTAGGAAGAAGTGATGGGGTACTGTCTAAGACTGAATTAGCAAAGTGAACAATAAACTAGATGAAATTAACTTCAAGTAGGAGAAATATGGACAGGTTGTGTGATAGGGATGCAGAAAGACAAAGAGACAGAAAGAGGGAAAGACTGAGAGACAGAGATGGAGGAAGGGAGCCACAGATGTGGCGGGGCCTCGGGCGGTACAAGTCATTATGGTGTAAACTGCTCCAGTGGTGATGTTGTGGGGAGAGCAGAGAGGTCACCAGCTCGGGGTGTGTCAAGCAATACATGCAGGCATACACATAAGCAGAGGCGCACACACAGAGGAAATTGAGAGAACATCTGGATATGTGCCACCTGCCTAGAGGAAGTCATCTAGTTTACACGCAATACAGGAGGGGGTTTGTCCCTTCCTGGATGTGCAACCTTCATGCTAGCCTGCACCACTGGGAGAGGATGGAGGACGAAGTGGAGAGTGAAGAGCGTGCAAACCAAATGACACACTTTACAGGGATTAAGTGTTAAAGTAAACATGGATATCGTGAGTTGGGACAGGAAATGGGAAGAAATACACACCGCCGTCTCCTCTGCAGAGCCGTCACCACAGTTGCTTGTTTTACTCAGCTGCAAGACCTGGGACAGAGATGTCCGAAGAATGCTTACTTACATGGGCTTTAGCCATTGCAAACCAATTTACAGGCATAAAATTGAGAAAATAAAGAGATTTTAAGTATAAATATAAAAAGAAAATGGGATACTTTTTTGTTTGTTACGCTTTTTTACTCGCAATGCTGTAAAGCAAGATCGAATGGAGAAAAGACAGGAAACACAAAACTCAGCGCTAAGTATTGACCATCTGGCTCCAGCCCAAGCTAGCGTGCTACAAAACAATTGCATTCATTAGGTTAATTTATCATGGTGGTAAGCTCAATTTACTTTTGCCTGTGCGAGCGTGGCTCATTAAGATTCAGTCTGCCGTTTCCTCAGGCCGTCTTGTGATCATTCACACAGGGTTAACGCATTTTGGACCAGATAGGAAGCACTCGGGGGTTATCTGCCAGACCTAAACTGTTTAAATAAAGGCAGCAAAAGAAGAGGTGGAGAGAGGGATTATGGTGGCAAATGAGAGAATGAGAATGGGATGGGGGGAGAGTATCAGCGGAGGAGTGATCTGAAGAAGAATGCTGTTGAAGAGAAGTGCAGAAAGAAAGGCTCCGCTCTCAGAATAGATGTTGCGGGGCCTTGGTGGAAGAGGAATGGAGAAAGAGTGAGGGAAGGGAGGCACGTGACTAAATGTATTCTGATAACTGAACAGCAGATGTCTCGCATGGAGCTCCTTTGTTGCCTGAACAGCAGGACCCTGCACTTCAGTGGGCTCACTTCACACCGCATTCATTTGCCTGCCAGCTGCCAATTTAGGGTAGAGAGAGTGAAAAAGAAAGCAAAAGAGAGGGAGAGAGAGAACGGGAGGGAGGAGGGAGGGAGGAAGGAGGGAGGGAGGCTCACACCAGTCCGTCCCTCCCCTCCCTCGGCATGTCTTGCAGAGAGGCTGCCATTCCGTTCTCATTTTCCCCCGGTGGCCTGTACAATTAGTGATCTGCATAACCACCCACACCTCCACGCACGGCTCTCACAGAGCGGAGGGGGAGCTGCCTTTTGTCTTTTGGCTGCTCTACAATGAGTCGCTTTAGACTTGGCTGGAAGCCAGGAACCGTGGCACAAAACTGCATGTTCTTGATGGATGACGAATGCTCCCGGAGTTTTGTTTCCTCATGCAGTTGATTTGGCAGGTCAAAGATGAACTGCAGAATCCGCCGTCTCCAGTTCTTTACTTAAATCACCTCCTAAACTGTGGAAAGGGAGAAGTTTGTGAATTGTGAACTCTTATTATCCTCCCAGGTACCTTTTGCTCAAAAGAAGCCTGTTCTCATTAAGCCCACAAAGCCCACAGTTCATTAACGCCTGGGCGAAAACAAATTCACACCCCTCTGCTAAGTGATGCGGGCCGAGGTGTTCGGGCATCGAGGCTGGCTGTGAGGCGAGGCTCGTGGTGACTAAAGCTACAACTTCACAGCTCACCTGATGCTTGTGACCTTGATGAGAACCAAATAACATCTTATTTGGTGCTACACATCCTCTGTTCTATGAGCAAGAAGAAAAGAGAAGAGTGTGAAGTTCCTATTTAGTTTATATAATTGGCTATAACCACACTTCTTATGTAATATTAGAGGTAAACTTTTTCCCTGAACTCCTTTGTCATTGTTTTCTCCTGCATTTCACAGTAGCGTTTTCCCTGTTTGACTTTCACCATCTTATTATCTTAATTGTGAAGACCATTCAGTGATGTGGGTGCTCCAATGGTTTGCAGTGGAGTGCTAACCCCATTATGAAGGCTTGTGTGTTGCATCATATAGGAGATAATGCGCGTATTCGACAACCACCACCTCATCTGAATTGTGCTCACTTGTTACAGTACAAAAGGCAGGAAGAGCAGATCCCTCTCATCACCCTTCCCAATGTCAATTCACAGGACGAGCAATGGAACGAGCATTACCCCCACTTCCTGAGTTGCAGAGGAGGGAGATGATAAAAACTTTTTGATTAAGGGAAGGGAATGTTCTATTTCATTCTGATTCGGGAAGCAGGAAAAAGAGCGGAGGATTAATCTTAAGGCCGTCGTTTTACTGCCTATCCCCACTCCTGTCTCAGAGCTGAAGAAGCGCGAGTGAATAATGGGGTGTCCATCAGCCGTGGGCTCAAGCCCAGATTGGGATTTTCTCTGGGGATAATACAAAGCAGGGCGACAATTGATGATTCATAATGTACAGTTTTAGCCTGGCGATAGCGCTAGCTATTGTGGTGGAGTTGGCATTAGTATTACAGTATCTCCCACTGAGGTGTTCCCGTCTGACAGCATTCTTTGGAAGTGTTCTTTTGCTGAGGATGGGAGAATCATGCATTTATAAATATGGATACAGAGAATGGTATATTTTCTAACTCAGATATGTGAAAAATTGCACTTTTAAGTCGCTGAGGAAACATCCTCATTCAGTCATACATGCACAATATTTAAGTATCCTTTTGAAAGGAAGGGAGGATCCAGCCTTGGCAGGAACCAGAGAGGAATAATGGTTCCTTGTTGCGTTCACTTACTCGACTCCCTCATTTTGTACACTGCAGCTTTACATTGAACTGAGAACAATCCCACTAACAAAGTTGTCTGGCTCTCCAGTCATGTGAGCAGCACCTGTCGTGTCAGGGAGTGGAGGCAGAGGCGGCGCTGGGGATCCATGGAGGGGACGCTATCCATCAGTGGTTCCATTTGATATTTAATTTAGACTTTTATGAGCCTTAGAGGATGGGCCATGTCATTTTTCTCTCTCTATAGGGATTGAGGATAAATTCCTTCCATCCGTGCAGCAGCCTAACCAAGGCTCGCTCAGATTTATAACTGTATATGATAGTGGTGATTCTGCTGGTGCACCACATATAGGACATAGCACAGGGGTCTCTGTCCAGGTCACATCTGCACTGTACTTTCTCAAATTTGGATGAAAGTAAAAGGAGTGCTGATTCATTAAAGATTTTAGTAGATGCCATAAAAAGTAAGTATGAACATTACTACATTGGCCTTATATTAGTGAAAAAGAACTGTTATGATGATGTCATATATGGCAATTTAAGAAGATTCACTGAACAAAATCAATTAATTTAGCATTAATCAACAGAGTGTGATATTATGCATACATGTTTTTTATTTCCATGATTTATGTATGGAGTGAAATATGCGATATTCTGAGAGGGTAACTCTGAGAGCAGCAATGAGTTTTATAAACTAATCCTCTCCCTAATGGTCTGTTTTAACGTAATTTATAGCTTCATTCATTACCCCTTTTGTATCAGTAATTATTTCTAAAATACCAAAGAGCCATCTTTTCTTTCCTGGTTCTTCACAGGCTCTGATTTATCGCCCCAGCTCTGGCCTGATGCTGTCTTCCCAAGGTGTGACATTTCAAAATATTTATAGCTCTGGCACATTAAAGGCCTTCCTTTGAAGGTGACCGACCGCTCTTCCACACCAGTGTAATTAATGGAATCTCAGCTTGTTCGCTGCGTGTTATTTATCCACTCCATTCTGCCGAAACACTATGGAAAACAGCACAGTGTTGGCCTAGCTACCTCAGCTCATAAACAGGCGTTTTATACCCTTTGGTACCAGAATGCATTGCACCAGGGGCGACAGGGAGACCATTCCTAGTCAAAGCCCCAAAAGTTTAATATTTTATTGATTAGATCTAAACCTTCTGTCCAAAGTGGCAATTAAAATTAAATTAAACTGACTGAAAGCATCATATTAAACGTCATCTCTTTATGAGCTCCAAGATAATGCTGGAGGACAAGACTTGAATATAATCACACCCTTTTTAGATTATATTACCCTGTTCATTCACTATAAAAGTGACACTTTTAGGTATACTTTCAATATTTCTTATCTATAACATTCTAATGAACACATTTTACAGCCATTAAATCAAATATTATCGGGTGTTGTAATAAAGAGAGTTGGTTACTTTTTGTTCTGCATTCCACATTAAAATTGAATTAGCTTCATCGAATGTTTTCACACATGTAAATGAAATGTCAAAGTAACAAAGTGTTTTAGCATTCTTTTTAAAACACCAATAATGCCAATACTACTCACAACAGTGCTAAAATATTCCAGTATCCAGTGATAGAAAGCTAATAAAGCGGCCTCAAACTTTTGTTTCATTGACATACAGACATTAATAATTAATTTGCTTATCTTTTTTATATAATAAAAACGACTAAGTCTACAGCTAAGTCCAATACTTACCACGTCCACCAACTTAGTCAAGCCTAGTAGTCACATTTGGTGATTATCCTAAAACGCAAAGTAGGTGGCAGTTTAGGCTGATGGGAATGTCATCTTTTTGCAGAACAAAAATATCAAAGCTAATTCAGGTTTTACATTAAAGCCAGAAAAACCCTAAAGATGTGACAACTCATCCTTAAGGGGACATTGCTTTTTGTACCAAAGGTTATAGAAACAAATGTATTAGTTGTCAAAAATTGGCTGAAAACAAGCTTTATCCCCACTCGTTGCTCATAAATTTGATCCTGTGAGAAACATATGTCGAAAATTTCAGTCCATCCAATAGTTTTTGTGTTCTTTCTTAGTGTGGACCAAGGTTGTGGACGGACAGATCAACATTGCCACAACTAGAGCCGGGTCAACATGTCTCCATTATTACGTATATGTTCAATTTGTTGATCCAAAAATAGTGTCAAGACTCATTTTGTAACCCCACCATATCCATTATTTTTTTTCCTATGGGCTCATTAAAGGTCAAAGGTCAGGGCTAAGCCACAGCCAAGCCATTGATCCTGGAGCATCCACCACAGTAAGCAGGCTATTTAGATGTACGCGGAGGCAGTGTGGGAGACTGAGAGAGGTTGTTATTACCGAGTGCCTCTCTGTTTCCCCAAGACTGTTTGCTCTGTGTGATTATTCTCTCCAGCTCCCCGAGCATCCACGCTCCTGCCTCTGTGATAAAGATATTCATTTACCTGATATGAAAATCTTGTTCATGCCAATCCCAAATGACTCTAGATAGAAGTGGGAGAAAGCAGTGAGGTGAGAGAGGGCGAAGTAGGTTAGAGGAGGTGATGGGATGGAGAGTGGCTGGACATAATGACACGAAATATTAATACGATCTGAGCCAATGTGACATCTAAAGTTTTCATGATAGAAATAAGGCCTTGTTCCAGACGTGGGTCCAGGATTTTTTATTGATTCATGAAGAAACCATTACCAAGACATACAATTCAGTACAAGTGGAGACTATAAACCTCCCAGAGGTTTGAATGTGTTTGTCTGATAGTGATTCTGGAAAATGAATGAATCTATGGGCGTTACGCAAGATTGAGTGTGTGTGCAAGTCAGTTGTAGGTGTGAATGTTTTGTGTGTTTGTTCTTGAGTATTTCAAGGAGTATCCCCAGTACACATCCTCCCCTTTCTCCTAATGATGAGATTCATATCGTTTAAACTGCCTGTGAATGAGGGGGCTTTGCATGCATTGCTGGCAACCATCCATAATGGTGGTTGCAGGGGGGTGGTGTCTAAACGTGTCCTCTCAAATGCATCTTCATGGTTTAAAGGGTAAAATGAGATGCAGGGGTACGATAGTCACTCCCCCTCATCACGTAGCCAGCCTATCCTCTGTTCCTTTATTTTGTTTGAGTATATGGCTCACTCATCTCAGGTTTTATTGTCTCCATCTCGGGGAGCGCTGCGCTATAACACGGTCACCATGCGCGGCACATCAGGCAACTTCTTGATTCTGTACTCAGTAATTTAAAGCCTTTATGGAATTGCAATTTCAGGGCTCAGTGCTTGTTTTTCTAAAATGTACTCAAGGAATTAGCTACTCCAGCCACAAATCAGTTGAATTTATGCACAGTTGTAATACACTTTATGGGCTCATGGTACATTGCTTCAAAAACAGCAGATGTGAAATTATGATAAATATAATGAGGGATTTTTTTTTCCTCCTCACTCCCCTCTTTCTGTCCCTCACCCGCCTTCCCTCACTCTCTCTCTCTTGACTGTGAGAGAGAAGGATGTGAAGCGTGTTTACTTACCCCATACAATACATTTAATGTCTTAGTAAGGGCCGCCAACAAAACCTGATTAATGTCCTCATCTCTTTTATTAAAGATAAGAGTGGCACTGCAGTCAGGAGATAGAGAGAGTCCCATAAATCTCAGGCAAAATGAGCAGTCAAATAATCACTCATCAGAAATGAAATCTACATACATTAACACCCGTAGACATTCTGCTTTGAATATAAACACAGGGCTACGGGCAATGAACCCAGCTCCATTTATCCACATATTCACGGTTAGGGGGAAGTAAAGGTGTCTGGAGAGGGTAAGCTCTCAGCTGGTGATGATGTTTAAGGGGGTCCTGTCCTGCTAAGTTACAGTCCACCAGACTAACCATGTGTCCAGGGAAGCAGACGCACAATCATTAGGGCAATGGATGAGTTGGATGGTGGAGGCAATTAAGCATCACCCTGAATAGGACATAATGTTGATCCATCCCTACGATTAATCAAGGCATGCATTAGACAGTGATGGGCGACCCTGTGCCTTTGTGACAAAATGATTCTTCATCCTGTGTTTGGGGATTGGGATCCTGAGGTCCCTAATGCGCCTTAGAGGCGCCCCAATGAAACCCTGTCATTTATTCTGTTTCTGTCCCTGACAGCTATCAACCTGTCTTCTGCCAGCCAAGGAACATTATCTGAACTCCCAAGGCGGTTAGCGACAGGGACTTATGAGTGGTGGTAGCAGACAGGCAGATATGTAAAGCAACGGTAATGCTACCTCACAATCAGCAACCCAGGTATGTACACTCAGTAGGTTGTGTCAAAAGGGTTAGAATAATTGGGGCATCTACAACATGTTGGAGGCACAAAAATAGTTTTAAGTTTAATGAAAGACAGATGTTATCGCCCAAACTTGTCAATACTGAACAAAATAACCCCTTTGGAAATGTTTCCCCGTCTTTTGTGTTTTAGGGGCATTTTGAGATTTGGTGGACCCCTCATTTCTGACATTGCTTGGTTGCCAGATTATTCAATACATTTAGCTAAAAGTAACCCAATACAATTTAACAGCACTACAAACTGCAGCCTCCCAAATAACTGTACAGTTTAATCAGCAACTTGAAAAAAGGTTTAAACCAAAGCTGAACACAAAAACCTTCCTGAAGAAAGGATTTATTAAAACATTCTATGTGCTTATATTTCCACATACTATAGATAGACAATACGAGGTATATAGATGAATATAACTATACAGTATAAGTGTGCAAATTATCGTATATGCACTCATGAAGCCATAAATAAACATCCTGTTATGCCTTCAACACAAAAAGAGCCACATGTGCTTTTCCCATCTCACTCACATCAGAAGCCTCACTGTGACAGATGTCATATGTTGTGATTAAAAACTTGAGGAAAATTAAAAACAAATGCACAATGCAGTATGACTGCTCTTTGTTTTGATGTCAATCATATCTTAATAATCAAAATGACTTTTTTTCTCATTCGCCACTGCTTTGGCATCTGGCAGGGACATGCTGACGACGTGTCTTTACAGCGGAAATTACAGAAATGGATTTTCCATGCTTGATAAGAGTGTCAAATGACTTCATATAGAGTTGTGCAAAGTACTGCAACTTCACTCAAAATATTGACAGGGATGCAAAGCTGGTCTCACTGTGATAATGACTTGCTTGCAAGCTGATACTGTACATGTGGCACATAGACACAATGCCAATCTACATTTAGGGTGATTAATCTCCCAGAATGAATGAATCATGATCAATTCATTATGTCCTATTTGTTTAACGTAAACGTTTTCTTCACAACACAATGTGACCTCCTAAAAAGACTAAAAGGAATATGATAGAAACATCATCCTTTACCTTGGTTAAGAATCATATAACCCCCCATATCAAAGTCATTTTACACATTATTTAAAAGTATGTGTCCAGTTGTTCTGCCTCTCTGTAGTCTCCTCTGTCCATATTGTTGGTTAGTCACCTGTAGTGCTGGATCGTGAGATTGTCATTACCTCCTTCATTGAGCCCAGGCTTCTAAGAGCCCGTTAACCTGGAGCAGGCCTGGCTGTGCAGCCCTGTGCTGATGGTACAATATGCTCCTTGTTATTCTAGGCTCATTGACGCTAAAGCCCTGGCAATCAAGTCAGTTTTATCGGAGCTCATTGGCTCAGTGGGGTCTCCTCTCATCTGCGAGCATGGAATGAGGAAAGGAGTGTTCGGGTTATTTGGGTCGTTAGGTAGAAATTCTTTGATAATGGTGCATGTTACATTAGAGCCTTACAAACCAAGGATAAGGGTTTCAGAGTCTGTGTAATGTAATTCACTGAATGGTTATGGTAGATAAGAAATTCTCTTGAAGTGTGAAGTATGGAGATGAATAGTTCCTTATTAATCTAGACTCATCACATGCTTTACAGCCATGTTACAACATGAATAGATTCATACAAAACCAAGACACTTTTACGGCAGATAATATAAAGGTATATGCTTCTTTTTGAGGTGTAGACCCAAAGCAGTTGGGGAGGTGTAATTGTTTCTGCTGTCTGCTCACTTGTTTAAAACAACTGTCCAAATAACAACTAATTGCATGTAGCATTAATAAGACATTCATAAATGTACAATAGTTGTGAACAATCTCTCAGCATTAACAGGAGCCTGATGAAATGTACACCCATGATGAAATGGGAACAGCTGAACAGCTGAGGCCAGAGGTGGTAGCTGCAGCTACCACATTTCCCCCATGCGAAACAATGGTGGGACACTTTTTCATTGGTCCCCTGTGACTTCAACATCCACCATGAAACCGTTGTCATGATGCTTTTGTGAAAAAAGCACAGCTCCATAGCTGATTTGGAATCTATAAGAGACTTCATTTAAATTGCAGATTGACAAATCAGATTTGACAACATCATTAGTCAGTGAAATCACTTAATCTTCATGAAACTTCCAAATTAAGGTACAACAGTTTATTTTTTATAACAACATCTCAGCCTTTACAGCAACTTTTATGTGGTTCTTGACGGCAAAGCACAACTTTAAAGAATGTAAAATAAGGAAAACATTTTACCACTCTGATTGTATTCAGTCTTGCGGTGAAATCCTCAGCAGCATCTCCAGTTTATCCCTGTCCCTGTGGGATGTCGGCCTCTCAGAGGAAGAGGGGGCCATCTTTGAGGAGGTGGCGTCACACAGCTGCCATAGCCCAGCAAAGCTCCTTGAGGAAAGACATGTTGTCAGTGCGCATTAATCATCGGGCCCACCATCGGAAACAGGTTCTCCTCATAAGCAATTTCACTCATTAGAGTTACGCTGCTGATTTGCTGATTGGAGTTACGCTGAGGCTACTGCACTCTTGAGGGAAAGAGAGCAGGGAGGAGAGCGGGAGAGAGGCTCTGACACATTTACAGTGATGTGAAAGCTGAGATGTTGATTAATGTGCATTGTTGCTGTCACATAAACTGAATAAATAAATATCAAAGAAAAGCAGAGAGGAGAGACTCATTTACAAACCAGGAAATGAAAGTTCCATTTAGTTAGGGAGTAAGACGGACTGGGATGACAGTCGACTGTAAACAAGAAATCACCACGGTGTAAATCGAGGCCCTGTGCCCACATGCACACAGCACCTGGTGTGGCTGCTTCAAGCATTCCTTAAACTGACTGTGGCATAGACAAAACATTAAGAGGAGAGCCCTGCTGCCCTGCCAGCTCCTCTGAAGTCCGCCACTGCGATAAGTGGTCTTCCTGGTTAGCATGACATCTCGCAATCAGCTCTTGAAAGCCCTTGGGCTGTGATTGGTTTCAAAACAATCTCACAGCCCGCTACTCAAGCCGGGTATAAAAGTAAATACTCTTTTTTTTGGACTGAATTTAAAAGCCATCTTACATGCTGCAAGTGATGCATGCTGATAACAAAATATCCCATCCCATCCCCATTAAGGTCATATTTAGGATAGGCTGTTAATATTGATCTTCATATCCCATTCACAAACACCCTTGTTTACATAAATAAACAATATTCAGTTTGCTGCTATGGAAACACAGTTTACACAGGCCGCAAAAATCACCATTTAATGGGGTAAGATGTTTACATGCCTGAGAATGCTGGCTAATAATGGCATATCTCAGCTGTCAGACTCTGGTCTCTCTTAACTGGGCTGTGTGTTTATCCAGGCCGGCTATTGGCAGTAGAAGACGGTGTTTACGAGCTACAACTCTTAAATGTAACACTTGGGTTCGCCAAGTAATTTCAGAATACTAATGTGAGAGGTGCTCCTGTGATAATCCTCAGGCGGCAAAAAATATGGATTTAAAAATAGAAGGTCTTGATAATTCTTTCCACTTTCTGACATGATATCTAACTATTTTGTTTCCTTTCCTGGACTGTGAACAGACTGGATCTGTTGTTTAACAGGGCCAACAACTTTGCGTGTTGTGTGTTTTGGTTTGATCCTATCCATTACATCCTCTCTGTCGAGTCCCTGCGTGAACTCCCCCTACTACTCATTAGATCATTACTCCGTTTTAGAGAGCAGCAAACATCCGAGGCCTTCTGAACTTTTCCTGTGGAGTGGTGCCAGCAACTGCATGACTTAATAAATGGTGACAAACATAAGCCAGCACCCACATCAGCAGCATTACACAACTAACAGAGACATGGAGCAAGTTCAACCAAATAAATGGTCACTACAGGTTCTGTGTATTTATATGTATGTGTGTCTCCTCCTTTGTCATGCCGGCATCATTTCTGTGCTTTGATCATTTTCAAGTGATCCTTGGCATGTCATTCTTCTCTGTACAGATACACAACATGCGCTAATTAGGCTTTTTTTGTTGTCAGGTGAACGATGGCTACCGATACGCCCCTCTGTCATTTTCTTCAAGAGAAAATGCACTCGTGCAGGAATTCCTGTCTGCTTCCCTCAGCTCCTTTTTTCTCCCTGCTTTTGCAGATTCCTTCGTCCGCCCGTGCAGCCCAGGAGAAGTCGTTTTACAGTTCAATCAGGAATTCTAATAAACTGACCTGTGCTTTAATGACTAATTCATTGGCTCCTTTACTACCTTCATGGGTATAAAGCGGATTAATGACTTGAGCAAGGTTAAAAACAGTACCACTGTGCTTTTCCTTTATCCATTATCAATCATCCTTTAGATTCTTAAGGAGAGCAACGGAAATTGAAGGAAAATTAGTAATCCTTTTGATGGATGATAGCATAGGTAGGAGTGTATGCGTAAGATATAAGTGTGGCCATAGCATTAAATGGAAATCGCCTGATAAGAAGCGTTGCATGAGGAGCTTGCATTTTAAGACGTGCCACATATATGGACCAGTTAATGCTGTATGACAGGAGTATTATCAGTTTGTGACAACAAAGCCACCACAGTTTTAGAGAATCCACATGAGGAAAATAAGTCATATTTTTAACTATCCTCTTAACAGTGGACTTATAAATACCTGGAATAAAAATGGCTTAGAAACATAATCTCGTATATTGCAGAGAATTATTCTTTAGTGTGTTTACAACAAAGCTTTTAGGAAAAAACTCTAAGGAAAAAAGTACCGCAGTTAAGAGAATAGAAGTTACAAATTTCCCGTGAGTTGTTAAACTTATTTGACAGTTTATTTACTTTTTCTCACACTGTAATTCTTTTTTGTTTTTCCAGAAATCCCATGGAAGGCATGGAAGGAGAGGAAGGCAACCAAAGGAGGAGGCAAAGGGGAATGAGCGCGTATAAGGCTGCCTCTCTTTGTTTACCATTCCATATTCCCATCATACGTACGTACGCTTCTGCTGCATCTCGGGGCTCTTCCCATTCGTGGCCCAGTCATTTCTGACAATGTTAATGATTTAGTGGCGAGCCCTCCACAACGGATGATTTGTGACATGTAGGAAAGCTCGAAACGGGGGAGGACTAGGCAGGTTTCTGTTGGGAGTGTTTGGGATCCAGGGATGCCTTGAAGATGGTGATTCATTATATTTAAGACAAGTGTGACATCCTACTTCAAGGTAGCAGCACACGTATGTGTGGAGGGGGGGAGATTTTTCGGGTGGCCAAAGTGGGGAGGGGTAGGTAAGTACAAAGGAATGCCGGCGTGTTTTTTGAGATGACACAGGAATAGGAGGCAGGCATATGGAGAAGGCAGACTGGAAAATAATGGGTAATGGAGGAATTTAGCCCCGGGCTATATGCCTGCTTTGCCTACTTCTGTATAACTAGTATATTTATAATTCAAATACATACCTTTAATAATTAACAACCAGTGAATTTTAAAGGAGAATGCAGGATATATTTTCTACAGATGGAGTCAGGTGAAAAACAGTATTACATTTCAAATTTGACAACACTATAGAACAAAGGACAGAGGAGCGAAAACTAAAAGTTGTCTGACATGTTTGACCACTTTTGTTTAACTGGGGCTCATGAAATAAAGACAAAGTAGTATTGTACGAGTGTGACATTAATTGTAAGCACTTTGTAGTGTTTCTGCTTTAAAAACAGCTTTTTAAAGATGGTTAAATATTTGTGTGTGTTATCCGTCACGTTTAAATGAGAAGACATTTAATCAGCGGTTGCTGTTACACTAGGCTTATTGTTTCTGGGTTTCTCTTAGTCAATCATTGTGTAAGTCAGTCGAGGGCAACTCCCTGGAAACTTAAGTGTGCAGTTACACAAGCAAACATCTAACTGATTTTCCTGGAGTGTCTCATTCAGAATTCGATTGTTGTCTGGAGTCGTAGCGAACCTTTGCTCTGCGTTACAGCACCAGCTTATGTCTTTTTTTGAAACCCCTTTTGTCTGGCCAAAATGTAAATTGCAGTGTGACATGTTGACACAAAGGATAATATTCATGTAGCCGAGTGATGATAATCAACGCTCATTAAACACACCCTACTCCATATAAAGTCATGTAATTCAAGACACATTTAGGCTGCGTAAATAAGAACTGGATGCATTGAAATTCAGTATTTACACAGAGCTCCAAGTGTGCCTTTTTAAAATAAAATATCCCAAAGGACAGTGTGTTTTGTAGTCTGTACACAAGTGGCACAGAAAAACTCTCAAACAGAGTGTCAACCGATGTTATGCAAACAGCAGAGTTCAACAAAAACCAACACATTTGCATATTCTGGATCTGAAGCATGTTCCGCTTTTGTGCAGGCCTCATTTCTATCTCTACGCTTTGATGTGGCTCATACATATTGACGACCCGCAGAAGAAAACCAGCCATGTTAACTATAGCTCAATTTGTGCATCCCCTTTAAAAAATAAATAAATGGTGCATTAGTTTGTCCCATTTATATTTCCAGGGTTAATTAGCAAGTGAGAGATTGGACAATTAGTTCATCCATGCTAATTGATTATAATATTACAACTAGGTGATGATATGATGAACGCAGACTCCTCGTTCCATATTCCTCTAAGGGATTTGATAATATATACAATGCTTCTGTGTAATGAGGGTTTTAAAAGACCAAATCAGCTAGGGAAATTGTTAATTCAATTCCACTCAGATGATGGTGACTTTTGCATAGCACAAATGAATTGGATTGAATTGCGGCGGTCTTACGGAATGACAGTGTCCTTTTTGATTTTGGGTCCTGTCAACACAGATGATGTAGATCAATGGTTCATTTATGTCACCGGCACAATAGGATGTGAACTCTCAAAGACCTGATCTTATCTGGGTCATTTCTATCTTCTGCTTATAATAGAAAAGCATGCTCCGTTTTATATCTGCAACTACCAGCTTTGGGGGTAGAGATGGAGGGAGAACAGAAGGAAATAAACATGCTTGGTCGCTGGTCTTCCCCTTTTCTAACTTTACAGTCATATAGGACCGGTTCTCTCCTCAGTTGTCAGATGTGTGGAGTGCGAAGCTCAGGTATGGACCTCTAACCACCTCTCGCTGGTGGCCCCACTCCAGCTCCATCACACTGTGACAATCTGTCATGAGGCACAG
The DNA here is from genome assembly GCF_036324505.1 of Eleginops maclovinus. Taxonomy (NCBI): domain Eukaryota; kingdom Metazoa; phylum Chordata; class Actinopteri; order Perciformes; family Eleginopidae; genus Eleginops; species Eleginops maclovinus. Next base: position 16,283,452 of record NC_086367.1, read on the forward strand.
CTGCAGGGATGAGTGCTGGTGTAGTTCACCTGGAAAGTTACACAGGAAGAGCTCAAACTCCCACTAAAAATGACAAATCAAAGGAAATTTAAACAGTAGAAAAAAAAAACTTTATTAGACAAATATATGTTTTTGTCTGCTGTTAAGTTAGCCTCCTTTTCCTTTTTAGCTCAGATGTTAATTATGTATGTACTCACACATGGCTTATCTTGTACTTAAAAATTCTTACTCTTTATCCTTCAAATATTTATTTTCAGCCACACAATTTTATGAAACATTTTTTGCGAGTGTTTTTCCAGGTACAGCAAATAAAAAACTAAATTAATGTGTTAAATGTTAAAGTATTACACTTCTTTACTGTGCTTAATAATTAATAGCCCATCCCATCACCCTATGAATATTAACATGCAAAGGGTCCCTGGGAGCCTTCCATATGCCAGAGGGAGGGAAGTCTGTGTGTTTATAGCATTAAACGCTCAAACATCGTCACCAACCCTATTTCGCCTCCAACCATGGAAAACAGTCACTAAAGCATTGTGAGCATTTTATTTGTTGTTGCACAATGTAACCCATTCAACTTCCATTTAGACGTGGCAAGTCAAATTACAGGTACTCTCTCTGTGCTCAACTGAAATCCCAGGACGCTGCTTGTCGAGTCGAACGTGAAGGGAGCAGAAATTAGGTTTAGTAGGGGTTGTTTCCAGAGCGATGACATTGCTCATTGAGATCACCTTCCACTTACTGTGTCAAAGTGTCAAAGGTCTTGTTGTCAGCCTTGCTTGAATCAGTGGAAGAAAGTACATAGTATATTAGATTATGTTGTAAAAGCATTGGGAGAAAAGGTCACTGGAGCCTGTGCAACTTTCAGCAAGAGGAAAATAAAATACAAACTCTGCAAATTATGATTGCTGCGGTTATCTGAGCTAATTACGCTGAGGACTTTGGACCATTACAATGTCAGACATTAACGTGCTATTTTATTCTAATCTTGGCGACCAGCATCTGTTTATTCCTCCTTTTGGGTCTGATCCAAAAAGTATAGAATAAATGCTGTAACAGAAGTTTTGAAACTTTGCTGCTTGTGACGGCTTCTGAGCAGGAGGAGATTTCCAACCTCTGACGTCTAAAAGACTGAACATCAGGAAGGTCGCGGAATATAGCAAAATCCCTCTTGTTAAAGTTGCACTGTGGCCACTGTAAAGGATACTACGAGCTAATAATGAACGAGTAGGATATGTAATACAAATAAATCTGCTGTTACTTGTGAACCTGGGCATGTTTGGCTCTTTTGCTTCCATTGGTGATATTTATCTAGGAAGGGGAGTGTTGTTGTTGCCTCGCTGCAGGTCCCCGAGCTCTCAGATCTCCTCTCTGTCTCCTGTGTGGATAAGTAGTGGCTGCAAAGGCAATGCCGGTCTTTGATATTTCACTCCTCATTTGAATCAGTGGTCTCTTTATTTGACAATGCTGGGTAATTACCTGGGTACCTTGCTTGATCATGTGAACTCCTGCAGAACCAGAGTGGAGGCAGGGAGTGCTGGGCCCTGGGTATCGCATGGAGGGGAGATGGAAATGGGAACATGTAAACAGGAAAGGAAAAAAAGCATGGGGACAGAAACAAAACAAACAAGCATAGCATCTGCATTTGTTTACCTGCATTGTTTTCAGACAAGTGGAGTCATGAGCAAGACAGTGTTGTGTTAAGCAGGTCGTGTGTGTTTTTAGACCTTTGGCAGTGGGTTTTTTCTGCCAGGACTGTCCCACGCTGTGGTGCATAACTACATAAATGCATTCAACGAGAGAGAGGATACACTAAGTGCAGGTTTATTATAACTCCAATGAATAGTTTTTGTCTCTTGGGTTCAGTCATTTGATTAGCTTTTCTCTCTACCACCCACCCACTCTGAGTGTGTGTGTGTGTGTGTGTGTGTGTGTGTGTGTGTGTGTGTGTGTGTGTGTGTGTGTGTGTGTGTGTGTGTGTGTGTGTGTGTGTGTGTGTGTGTGTGTGTGTGTGTGTGTGTGTGTGTGTGTGTGTGTGTGTGTGTGTGTGTGTGTGTGTGTGTGTGTGTGTGTGTGTGTGTGTGTGTGTGTGTGATGATTCAGTGAAACATTTTACTTGTGCGCTTGTGTGTTTCACGTCTACAAGACAGAAAAAAAGACAAGAGGAAACCAAAGAACTGTTAAAAATGTTTTATGAAAGCATAAAGAAAATGTACAATATGTTTTCAGACAGAGGATAATTTGTTACAACATGTACACACAGATTAAACAAATAGTGTAATCTAAACAAATATGGCAGTGTGATTTTTTTACAAATGTATTTACATATTTTTTTTAAACGCAGATTGTCAATGAGGGTTCTGTATTTTAAATGGCTGAATATGGAACCTTGTCAATGATGTTTATTGAACAGGAGAGCACTGTTTACTCTGTTGTGTGACTAGAATATCAAAAACCGTCACTCAGTGAAGGCAGCTGCGTTCAGGCTGACTGACTGAGCTCTCCTTGGAGGAAACCAGTACACAACTTAGGCTTGGTCCTAAAGTTTAAACTGGAACACTGTTGCAGCATTTCATAAAGAAAAAAACAATATAACTAAAGTACTCAAATATCAAATCCACATTTTAGTAATGAAAACATTATCTATAAGAGCATTTTTTTAAATCAAAAAATAAGCAAAGACAGCTGTTTTAATGGCCTCCCTGAGAAGGGCAAGTGATTCATTAGGGCTATAAATATAGGAGAATGACGCAAGTCACACAAGACAGGCTAAATATACACAGACTTTTCACAACAAAAACTTTTCTTCACCTTTTAATTAATGGTATGAATAAAGCAGCATGCATTTGTACAGTTAGTTATTGCCTGGTCTATTCTTTGTAGGATAGGATATGCAAATCTACTTCCTTTTCAGCCTTGTTACATGTCTCTGACACTCCCGCGTTCGGACGCTGCATGCATTATTTCGCATGGGGATAAGTTTAACAGTGTGGCACTCGATCCTTTAACATTTCTATTCATTTCATAATCATATCGAAACCATGAAAACCTTGCCTCTGCTCCTGCAGTGGACAAAACAACACACGAGCGGAATTTCTATTCATTTCAAAGTGAAGAGGGGAATTAAGACAATTTAATAAAGGCTTAAACTGCTGGGGTTGTCTGTGCGGCGCCTAAAGCCATATTTCCTCTGATCAACGGAGGAGGGCGACTTTATTGGACATGTTTCTATTTCCAAATCCGCATAACAGGCAACGAAGCATGTATTTCCTATAATGTAGATAAGGGAGAGAGGGTTTGATATGTAATAAAAGGTGGGTCTGTGCTGCCTGTTTAAGCCCCTTAAGCCTGATAAATGATGAGCGACAGAGGCACAGCAAGAGGGTCACTGCTATTAACTCCTCGGTTTCCCGGCCTCCACTTAAACTTCTCTCAATTACATCTGGTAATGTGGCTGGATACGGGCCTTATAGGCTTCGACCTGTTCAATCTTACTGGAAAAAAGGAAGAAATCTTACGTAAATCTCCACAAGCTCCTTTGCGGATGTAGGTGTAGGCTGTCCCTAAAGCCACGTGTTAGGGGGGAAACACAGGGATTATCGTCTGTGGCGTTACTAACATGCACACCAGGTATTCTGGGACAAACACCCAATGCAAGCTCATTAAATCAGCATTTGGTGTTTCCGCACAGGCGTTAACGACGGGCTCTAATCTCGGCGGTGACCTGTTCAGACTGTGTAACAGGCGAGCAGCGCTGAGGCTCAGGCTGCACACACAGTGGTGGCTGACAGCAGACATTAGATTTTTAAAAATGCTCTTAGCTTCGAAATAAAATTGAGAAAAATAAATCGCAATGTAGTTGGTAATCTTAAATATTTTTTGTCCACATTAAAAAATGAAGGTTTTTTTTTCAACATTATTATGTTACTATAATCAGGAATTCATAAATGAGCTGTTATCAAAATCACAAGGTTAAACATTGTAACGTGTTTTTTTTAATCTCAATTGTTTATGCTTCGCTGGAGTTTTAAATGATCCATGGTTTATTTCTTTATTACAACATTCAACAGCACGTTAAATATCGGATGAAAAAAGTCGTCCAGATTGTATCGATTTTAAAATAATCGTTTAGCTTCAACATTAGTGTGTTTTATCAGTCTGCGTATTAAATAAGTATCTATCTACCTGATTTGGTTGATATCAAAGCCGATTAAAAATCAAAAAAATCACATAAATTCACATATTGAAAATAATTCTTGCACACGTAATTAAAGACAAATTATAGGACTAATAAAGGACCCATTTTTTTCTAGTTTGTTTGACACGGTAACAATTATTTAACAGCTTCAGATGTGAAGGGTGTACACAGTTAAAACGAATTTATGTTCGAAGCTTTGCCAGCAAATAAATTAAGAATTACGGAAACAGATCCATGGGACGCTCGATTTGGACACAAACAAAATCTGCATTTTATAACAGGCCTATTCCTAATTTCGATTTACGTTTCTGTGTTGTCAAAAATGAATGACTTGACTGAAATGTTTTTCATTTCAATTTTCATACACGATTTTGTTCATATCTATGGATGGATTTTATCTAAAATTCAGTCGATATTTTTTTTCGTTTGATTTTATGGGCCTTCTCTTATTCGATGCAAAGCTTTCGGCAGCTCGGGATTATCTGTAGCCGCCAGGTGTCGCTAGAGGGCCGCATAATGTCTATCCAGTCCAAGAAGGGAAAAGCCACAGTTACATTTGGTGTTGGCCTCCTCTCCCTCTCTCTCTCTCTCTCCCAACCCTCCCTTTACTAACCCTTTGACACTAGACTCTGAGAATCGGTGGAGGGGAAAATGAGGCTTTGGAGCTGAAGAATTTACAGTTAGTCGCGAAACTTTTACAAGTATTTGAGTTGCTCGCTGCACTTTCTGAAACCCTATAGTCACATTTCACTCAGGGGGTCAAAAAAAGTTCAGATGCAGATGACTGAGGTAATGCTTTCTGCCAGAGGAAGACACAGAGGATCGAAGTTATTATAAACAAGTCATAAATACAATAATTTAAAAGCATGTCTGCGAAAGAGGGACATCTAATGCAGTCTGTTGAGGTGATTCAAATAATCTACCCCGTTGACTTCTTTGGAAAGACGCCGAGCTCCATTACTTTTATTCTGCACAAACAGTAAACTTTAAAATGAAATTATGTATCAGTAGCTGCATTTCTTTAATTTCAAAACTGCTACAAAAAAGAAGAAATGGGCAGGCTGCAAGGTTTTTACTTTCCGAGCCTCTCCAGCAGTCAGTCTATGATCCAGTCTTATCTCAGCGCCTTTGTACATTAGCTTTGCTTATTTGCATAATCTCAAATACTGAAGAGGGCCAAAGAAGAACAAAGTTACAAACAAGATTAGGGCGATTTTATTTGTTCCTGCGGTTGAGCGCCAATTGTTTCTCCAGGAGTGTTTAAGGTCACTAAGAGGATTTGAGGCTCGTTTCATATCAGTGGTCTTTTTGAGGGAATTAAATCAACAATGCTTTTCTCTCCATATTTAGCAACAGGCTTGTGTGTGTGAACAACCGAGCCCTGCAGGGCAGGAGAGGGGGAGAGGGATTGTAAATCCTGCTAAGAGTAAACAGACCAGTGGAAGTTCAGTGCTGCTGTTGGGGCGCATACAGGCGGTCCTCGTGCACCTTTAGGATGTGACATGCAGTGGATCTTTAGCCCGGTGATTGTCCCAGTAGTGTTTTCCTTGAAATGGATCTTGTCCCCCCCTAATGAATCCAAACGCAGCTGGCCATGTCCCACACGGACACCGAGAGCTTTAACCCTAAACTGACCTCAATTTGACACCACCAGATGAAATTTTACTGCCTGTAATGCCGTCCAATGATTATTTTTCATATGCGTAATAGTAGTGTGGTGCACCTGAAAAATTCTCTCAACGTTGAAAGAAATCTAAAACTCTTTAAAACATGTAATTGTCTGCGATGGGTGTCCTCATGGAATTATCTGGCTTGTAAAACGCGTCCAGGTTATAAGCAGGGGAGTTTAAGTTGGCACAGGTCTTGTTTATGAGGAAAATTAATTTTAATTACCTATTGAGTGAATGATGATTAAAATAAAATTACAAAATTAAACACCGACTTGTGTGATGTCGCATTAAAAGCTGTTATTAAGCGAAATTAACCCGTTTCGCCACCTAAATGCTGTTAATGATGATGTCTTGTGTTTATAGCTTCCATTAATTACTCAAATAAATAGTTCACAAAAGAAGGAGTTTAAAATGTCCACGTCGTTAGGAGTCGTTGCTGGAAGTTTTATAGGGAAGGATGTGTTTCTGTGGAGCCGTACATTGGACACGCATAATTAGCCTCTGCTATTTTCACACGCTCTTCGGGTGTTTACATCACTCTCCTCGGGGGCAAATCACATATTTCCACAATAAATGCGAAAAGAATGCGGTTAAGATCTGGAAATATGTATATTTAAGAAATCTCTCAAACCCTTGAGTTTTTAGGATTGTTCACGTTAACGGCAGATTAAACATACATATGAGAATATATTCTGTTTTTCTTATAGTCCAGCCTGGAAACTTTCCCTTGACTGCGTCGTGAAAGGACGCACGTTCACGACAAAGCGGTAGATACAGTATAAGGTTTGTGCTACTTACCGTGGTCGTCCAAAGAAGAAGGATGAAAAAAAAGTCAATCGTTAGTGCACAAATCAATGTGAACGATAGTATTTAGCTTATGAAATTATCAGTCTTCAATAGCAGAGTCTGCCGGGCTGGTTGTGTTTACAGAGTGTAAGAGAGAGTTGGAGACGGTGAATGCCTTGGCTCTCTGCGCACCGCTCTGCAGCTCCTTCCCGGGGTATTGCACGTTGAAATGTCCACACAGCCGTTTGTCAAACCCTGCAGTCCTACACTTCCCACCCCCCTTTATGCCAACAAACATAACTGTTGTCACGGTTTCATTTATTGAATCGTTTTCCTTTAAAAAAAAAAAACCTTGCTATTTCTGTGATCGAACTCAAGCAACTCTGTTTGGGATTGTGTTTGTTGGGAGAGTTTATTGACCCTCCAACAGTAGCCACAGCCCCTCTCCCTGAGCGTGTGTCTACTTCAACCCTAACCTGTGAATAATTAATTTCCAACATCAAAAATGTCACGGAGCTATAAACGGAGCCTTTATGTGAGCACCTATCAATACAGCCATGATGCCATATTAGCATTGATGGGAGCTAAATATTAAAGGGGATAGATGGCCTGCTTCTGTGTTGTGCGTAAAAGTGCCCAGGCTCAAAAAGGGGCTTCACTGCAATCGATGGCCGGAGCGTTGCTCCTCCTCTAAACTTCAATCTCCTCACATGATTGATGATCTTGGGGAGCTTTGATAATTGACTACTCTGAGGTAAGGCACGGATTTCTCTCAAGAGAGGGGATTGGACGAAAGAAACATACAAAATTACTTTCTCCTCAAATGCTTTTTTTTTTTTCTTGGAAAAGTTCATTCTGTGCTTAGAGGGGTGCTGTGTGTCCTTTAATTTGCTGAAAAAAAGCAGAGCAATAATTAACTGTAAGATTAGGACGTATTACTGATATATTAGGCACACCAGCTTAAACCACAAAATAGATAACACGTAAGCGTCATGCTCATGTAATAAACTCAGCATATCCTGCATATGCTTTATATTTTACAGTTTAACTCCTATCTCTGACAATAAGAATGAATAAAAGTCAAAATATGCGTTGTTTATCTATAAATGTTACCCTTCATCTTGCGCAAAGTAAGCATGCTTCATGCGTAAAACTGATTAAAAACAAACGTATTATTTTATCATGATTCCTGTTATTAAAATCAGTCAGTGTTGTGTGCATGAACTCAGAGGAGCTGCTGCCCTAACTGCGTTGTTAAACCTTCCTCATTCAGTCTTCTCTTCTTTTTCTTTAGGACTCTTCACAGCAAAAAGAAATTGGGTGGGAGTTGGAGCTGTTGGTTTGGCTTTTACCCCCAGTGTGGAGTTGAAGCCGTCCCTGTGCCTCGCATATACTCTGCATATCACAAGATTTGGTCTCTCCTCTCTCTTTTCTGGAGCTGCTGTAGGACTGGCTATGGCCACCGCTACTTCCGGGATCCGTCATTTCATTCGCCCACCGCTCAGCGCTGCGAACTGACTCTGTTTCTATAAGCAAGCTAGCAGCCAACCTGCCAACACTCGCTGACACTCACTCATCTCAGTCTCGCCAGATAGACGAAATACCTACGGGGGAAAGAAAGGAGAGATCTGAATCGCTATCTCTTAATTCCTACTGCTTTTTTCTCTTTTTTACAGTGATAATAAAACAAGATAGCGATCTGGAAGCATTAAAGGAGACGCGGACTTGCGGGATGAAAACGGACTAAAAAGATTCGTCCTTCTCTTGAACATCATCACCAACCGTCATTCATTCATTACCTTGACAACCTCTGGCTTTGATTGACAGCTGGAGTGGCAAAAAGCCATGAGACACGACAGTTTAGTTACATGCAGGTTGTTGATGGGCCGATTGTAACCTTCACTTTGGCGCATTTTTCTTTTTTTTTCCGAGGAAAGAGGGAAAACAAGAAAAATTGCAAAACTCCCTGATGCTACGATTTCAACTGAACCACACTGGCGAATAGGAGAAGTCGCAAAGTTGGTTGAAAAAAAGGAATCTTGCCTCTAAATCACTTTTAAACGGGACTGGGATATTAAATATACGACAGATTCAGGAGTTTATTGGAGCGCAGCCTGATGGCGCAAAGGGTAGGTTTTAAATCTCCTACACTTACCTGTTCAAATCCACTGTAGGGAGGCACTCGTATCGATAACTTCTTGTCGGGCGGTGGCAAATTCACAAAGTATTCATATCAAAGTCGCTATATTTGACATTTCTGCAGCGCCCCTACTCTTCAGGCAAAGTGACAGCCTGTGCTTTTACCGACAGCCTCCACAGCAGTCGTGGATCAGTTTCACAGAGACTCCAAACTAATTCTCTCTTTTCACCAACCAAACTCTTTTTCGGGAAGCACCTAAGTTATCATGTTTTTGGTAATGACAAACCGTTTATCAGATTGAATATTAGACACTTTTTCTGCCCTCGCTGTATCGCCTGTTAGTTTCTCCTTTGCGTATATTCAAAAAGACACGGCATGCTTTTTGTACTTTTCACATTTGTTTAAAAAAATAACCGAGCAGCCCGCTGACTTTTGCTCTGATTTTGTTCCCAGTACGATGAGCTGGCCCACTACGGTGGGATGGACGGAGTATCGGCGTCGATGTACGGGGACCCGCATGCTCCCCGGCCGCTTCCCCAGGTCCACCACCTGAACCACGGACCGCCGCTGCACGCCAGCCAGCACTACGGAGCCCACGCTCCTCATCCAAACGTTATGCCCAGCAGCATGGGCTCTGCTGTCAACGACGTTTTAAAGAGGGATAAAGATCAAATTTATGGGTAAGGTTTGCATGAACAAAATAAGCATAAACTTATTTTTACCCAAGTTTTCAGCTTTTCTGTGAGATGTTTTTGTTGGAGTTTCTATCTCAACACTAAATTCACATAGTGTTTTGTCCGGGGTTCACCGCAGTTTTAGAGCTCTATTGTTGGTCAGGGCTGTTGTTGATGTGTAATTTTATACGCATTGTAGAAGGCATCGTGAAGCCTGCAGTAAGTAAGAGTAAGCCTTGAGCTGGAAACACAAGCAATAAAATAATAGGGAAGCTCTCTGCACAGTCCAAGTGCCAGTGTCACAGACGACTGCATTGGAAAAATAATAAAAAGTATTTTCAGCACTTAAACAATTGTTCCACGTTATACAGTTGAGTTTTAATATTACTGCTCTCTATAATTCGTCAATCCTTAAAATAGTCTTGAATATTTTTGTGTGTTCTTGTTGCTGCCTGAAAAACTTCTGAAATGTTTTCTAATAATGTAACACAGACACACACAGCGTTTTAAAACGTCACTTGTGTCTTTATATGTATACGTAAATGACATTATAGTCAAATAGTTTAAGAATAAAAGACGCTTTTGCTTCTAATTGTAAAACTTGACAACAAATCCTGAAATTGCTCTTTAACACACGTACACAGAAGGTGCTATAATCCACAGTGTATCATTATAATCTGGGATGTAGTGCAGAGTAAATCCTCTTCATCTTGTTTACTCACATTTTATATGTTATACTGACATAAGTCTTAATGACATTAATATAGAAAAGGAAGCCCGTTTTAGTAAATTAACGCTTGTTCCAATAAAAGTATCTTATTCTAAAATTATATTTTAGCTTTTAAATATTATGTCGGTGACTGTTTGTCTCGTAATGTTGCTGTCAGTCGTATTTGTATTCAGCTCTGCTCCACTTTTAAAGCCATATTTCCATTAGCAAAGTCCTCGGTGCCTCAGTGCGTCTGTAGTGTTACTCTTAACAAATATGATTTAATTTAAACTTTTTTACTGACCGTATAATTTATCTATAAGCAACAGTAACTGCTGTAGAGTGTTTAATTCTTGTTTTTGTTAAGTTTTGTTGATTTATAAACGTTTTGTAGTTTGCACTGCAAAAAATGTCAATCTCAACAAGTCGAAAAATATAATATAAAGTGTAAAATCTCTGCATTTCCCAAACCGATAAGTACAAATATTTCAGATTCGTGTGTATCCATGCTTGCAAGTCAGAACCGCTTGAAACAATAAGATTGAATCCGGACTATATAGTTTTATCAGTTGTCAGTAGCTATTATTAAAAATGCGATCAGAAGTGTGTTAAAACTACACTGCGGGATAAAAGTTGAATTATTTCATCCGACTATGTTTGATATAAATGAAGTTTGGTATAAAATTATAATTGATATGGCCAGGTAGCCGACAGATAAGCAGGTTGATGAGACATTTTTTGCAGTGGGTTTTGTGGAGCCGGTGTGCTGCTTGTACTCAGGCTGTCTTTCCCCTCTTGCAGTCACCCTTTATTCCCACTGCTCGCTCTGGTTTTTGAGAAGTGCGAGTTGGCGACGTGTACTCCGAGGGAGCCCGGCGTAGCAGGCGGCGATGTCTGCTCCTCAGACTCCTTCAATGAGGACATTGCAGTCTTTGCCAAACAGGTCGATTTCAAAAATATTAAAAAATAAATATTTTGGATGTTGTGGCTGCTTCATGGCACATAGTTATCTGCCTGCTTCATGTGTTTGTTTCTGCAGTAACACTTTCTCTTGATATGATTAATTAATAGTGTGTGTTCGCTGCAGAATGTCCACGTAACACAAACTCATTCGTGAGAATTGTTGTATTATCAGGTTACATTTCAGCTTAGAAATAGACACGCATGCCGCAAATTTAATGCCAAACTAACTTTGACATTTGGTGTATTATTTTAGGTCCGAGCAGAAAAACCTTTATTTTCATCAAATCCAGAATTGGACAATTTGGTAAGAGCACCCTTTGACCTCTCTTGTCTCTCAATGTAATTGCTGCCTCGCTGCGGTTACACTTTGCCTTGTTTTGGGATACTGTGGAGTGTCCAGCATCACACAGTAGATAGGTGAACATATGATTAAAACTTCCTTACTGATGTCAGATCAGTTTTGGAGTGAAGTAGTGTGACCACATTTGCCGCTGTCACTGGTCAGTCCATCTGACCCTGCTGACCATCGTGTGATGACCAACTACATTTTGAAATGCAGCTTCCTTGTAGAGTTAAAAAAAAAAATGTTGCTGCTGCTGGCTGTAGTGCACTCCATAGTGTTATGACGGGGGGATTATTACATGATATTGTTAAAAAAAAGATAAATTCCTGTACATTTTGTGAACTTTGTTTATTTTGCCATTTTTCAGATGATACAAGCCATACAAGTATTACGGTTTCACCTCTTGGAATTAGAAAAGGTAAATATATTTTTTTCTTTATATTTGACACTTTTCTGAGCTTAATGCCACATGCAAAAACACCCTGTATTTTAATGCAACTGGTAGGCCTATTGTTAATTGTTGTTCAATATTTATTGCAATGCTGTAGCATATGTTTAAAAATAAATCGGCATGCATTAGGAGAGAGGTTCAGGTATCTAATTTTCATAAAATATGCTATTTTATTTAGCCAACTATTTATGTGATTATTGATCAAATGTACTGAAGCCTCTTTGCACACGTTGCACATTGTTATCGATTCACAGATTTAGTTTCAGCTGTTCATTATTCCTGCAGCTTACGGCATGCTGTTTATTTTTTGTCGTTCAACTTGTTGCTCCAGTCTCAGGAGAATAATAAGCACTGCAACCATTTCACTATTGTTTCCTTGACGCTGAAAATGCCCCCATAATTGGAGTTATTCTTGGACTGGCTCAAGCGTTTCCCCATTCTGACAAAAGATATTTTCTTTCTTTTTTTCTAGGTGCACGAGCTCTGCGACAATTTTTGCCACCGGTACATCAGTTGTTTGAAAGGAAAAATGCCAATAGATCTAGTTATTGACGAACGGGATGGCAGCTCAAAATCAGATCACGAAGAGCTCTCGGGATCGTCGACTAACCTCGCAGATCACGTGAGTAACAGCGTTTTATTCATAACAAGTGCTGTGCTGGTTTTGTCTGCATGTGTCTCTGCTGCTGATAGGGAACACCCGATAATGTTTATGTATTTTTTTTAAACACAATGCATATGAATAATTGGATGTTTTTAGTTTGTCAGATGTGTTTGATGTGTCTCATAACGCCAACTTTTGGGCTACTTAGCCTGTGCTCAGTGTGTGACCCTGCTGTGCCATCAGTAAATAGAGCATGCTCTGTCTGTTCTGCAAGGAAAATCTGCCGATCGATGTTCTGAGGTCAGAAGCTAGATGTGATACAATAGACTGAGTTATTGTTTTAGTCTTTTGATTAGGGGCAGTCATGTGTGCATAATGCGTCCGTGCTTGCTTGTGTTCTCGGGGTCTGAGAGGGTGTGTGTGTTTGCGCGCGTGCATTAGAGGGTGCGCGTGTGCAAATCGCTGCCGTGCATTATGGAGAGTTGTTGAAAAAAACGCAGGGCAATTATCTGTTACGCAGGTTTAACGTTAAAGCAGGGTATCAGTGGTAAGCTTTAGCTTTAGGCCAATATTTAAAAAGAAAAGGGCTTTATATTTGGGGCTGTGGGAGCTGGATATGGCCTGTGCGTAAAGCTGTGGATTTTGCTGCAGAGGTGGAGAAAGTGGTAGCCTATTGAAATAGATCTCAGAGCTAAAGGCTTACCATCAATGTCAAGTTCACAAGACATCTGATGGTTCGTCTGGAGGCCTTCCATTGCTGTTGATGTTAATGTGTTTAATTGTTTCGTATTGATTGCCGTGCGGTTTGCTCTGCAGTGGCTCTCTCCTCTGCTGCCCATTTTATGGCTGGAGGCTCCATAATGCTGAATTCAATTATATGCACCTGAAGTACAGTAGCTTTAAATTTGAGGATCGATTCCCTGGTTTAAATCGTGCATTTTCGGTGTAATAAACACTGGCTCCCCCCGCATTATGGATTCAGCTGACAGTGTACTATTGAGTTGATTTCTGTGAATTATTGCGTCTTGCATGCCTGTGGTAAAGCTAATGTTTGGTTGGAGAAAAACGAGCGGGTTGCTGCGAGTAAGTGACTAGTTAATATCGGTGCAGCACGAGGCCAAGCCTATTAGGAATAAAGCAGTTTTAAGTGTTATGCAAAGTCAGTGCGCTGCATCTGTTGGCTCTGGCTATAGGCCTAATAGCAGCGGATTTCCCTCTGAAAGCCCGTCGCGTTCACATGGCCACGCAGCGCCCGCACAAGGTGCATTAAAACACAATTAGACCGACGATGCTGATGTCGGTTTGAGAAACGGTCAGAAAGGCAATATTGTGGTCCTCCAACACAAGTGTAGAAATGAGGCATGCTGTTGTTTATATTGTAGAGATTAGATAAACTAGCCTGTTTAGTTTCATGGCAGATGGTTGATACTCAAGCCAATTTCCAGTGGTGCCTCCAGTGCTCAGACATCAGCTTTGTCATCAGTCCACTTGTAAGAAATATTTTTGATAATTAGAAAATTAGATATGCCAATAAAACAAATCAGGAGCAGCAATAAACAAAGAAGGTTGCATGACAAGCCATTTATCTTGAAGTCATTTGGACTGACCACCTCATTAGGTATTTAAGTTTTGAAGGATTTATTTCACTTCTGTGGCACCAGTAAACTTTTTATTATACCTAACTGCTTGGGCTGAATTTGACAAAAGCAGAAGAGGGTTTTTTTCTCTCTCTTGTTTGCTTTAGCTCTGTCTGAGCTGAGAGTAGCTCATGGCTGAGCACTGTTATGGAAACATACACGCTTCAGTTTATAGTTATATTTGTATAAATAAAAATGCCTTATTTTTGTGCAGTGTGTGTGAGAGCATGTGTGCACCTGGTGAGGCTTTAGTGGAAATAATATTTGCACAAAGTGAAGCTATTGGAAGTGAAAACAGTGCCGTCATGATCTGCAAGCCTTCTAGTAAATAGTTAACTTCTTCAGCATAATTCCCATGTTTAGTTGGAAGGAGTCCAGCTTTTCATGCCCAAAATGTGTTTTGAATATTGCAAACAATGCACAAAAATGCACATGGAGGCAAAACTGTGCCGCTGAATGGAAAGCAATTTTTGTCCTACTTGTCTTGATTTATTTATTTTATTTATTCATTTGTTTTTAGCTCTATATTTTATTATTCATATCTGTCCTTGCTTCTCATTGAGGGAAGGAAGGCAGTTTTATAGTTAGATATGTTAATTTATTTAGTTATCTCACGTCCATTTTTCTTTGCTTTGATATGCATTTTTAATATATAGCCCTGGGCTACATCTCATTTGGTGAAAGTTGTTTTTTCTGGAGATGATGAGGCTCTTGACTGTGAAGGAGGCGGCACGTTGAGCTTGTTTGTATATGTGTGCATCTGTGTGTGTTTCCTTCCATTTTAATTTTTTTTCCTATTCTCCCCTCTTCATACCTGACAGCAGAGCATAATAAGCACAGTTTTATTTACACTTGAATGCAGCATTGTCTTAGAGCTGATTGGATTATGGTATAGTGAGAGTGGGATGAGGCCTTGCTGACACTGTTGATTTCCCTTATTTTCGCTTGCGGTGACTATCTCAACCATGTAGCCCACCCAAGGCTTCCTAACTCATCGCCCCTCCTCAGATCAACCCCATCCCAATTAAAAGAAAGAGAAAAAAGAGACTGTATTACACATGAAGGGTGATGGGGAAGAAGGAAAAAAACATGGAGCGATGTAGATTTGTAAACGGTTGATACAGTGTGTGCTTGTCAATGGTTTGCTCTCTTGTCTTTTAATTAATGAATACAATTTCTGTCTCTTCTGTGCTACATCCAATTAGAGAGGCAAATAGAATTAACAGTGTCTGAATATTATCTGTTCTAATGAATTAGCCTTTGTGTCTTCTCGTGCTATTGTGCCGCTTCTCCAGTAAAGCTTACATATTAGCAGAAGGCTTTTCATTTCCTCCTTGCATATGCATTACGCTTCTGAAAGTGGCTTTGAATTTGTGCATAGTTTCAGATTTCTTACAGAGAAAGTGTGCAGGATTTGCAGGTCCTGGCACTTTGTTTTTGGCGAGCTTTTCTCAGGGAGTGATAGTAGTTCCCATAGAGTTTATGGTGTAGCTTATCTTGCCCCTGCATGGCTGCAAAACGAGAAGGGGAAAAAGCTTTCTCTGTTTACATTTGATTTTCTGCTACAGGCTCTGAGCACTGTAGACCAGTGGTCAGAAATGTTGATGTCACAGGTTCAGTCACGTAATAGCAATAGTTCATCTTGTGCCCATGCAGTGATTTACTGTATGTATCAGCAGAGATGGGTGCTCAGTAATGTCCTGTTTCTGTATGTCTCTATGCATGGTGCAGCGCATACACAGCCATGGACTGAGAGCCCTCGGGCCGAGCCGGCCTGCTCAACCGTGGAATTTCTCAGTTTTTGGAGGTGTTCTAATTCAACTAGCTTTGTTCTCCTCGGGGACCGGCTACGTTTGGATCTCTCCCCCCTTCTCATGAAAACAGTGCAGCGTTGACTTGGACCGCTCTGTCTGTTCCACACAATTGTTTTGTGATGGTGGGATGTCTGGCCTTACATTTCCTTTTTGATTAGTGTTCAGAGGCAGGGCCCTGTTGGCAGGCATATCTAATCATCGCTGCCGCGGCTGAAGAGAGGGGCTAAGCGCACTTGTTGCATCTCCCACACTCCCTTTCCTCTAACTGCATGAATGCTGTAAATGACCGCAATGAAAACAGTTGCCGGGCAGTCGTTTTAGAATCATGACATGTATGTTTATTTTTATTGAAATGCAATATACAGATATTGTTACATGTACTCAGTATCCCCACAGCTCTATCAATTACTGTACAAAGATAATAATCTTCAGATTTGGTTTATGCTTATAACATTGTGTAAATTCACTTGTATGTTTATTGTGAAGTCATAGTTACTGATGATGCTGTATTGTACAGCAATTATTTATCCACAAATCATTGCATTACAACTTTATGACCCCATTATTAAAACATACAATTTAATTAATCCTCTCTGACATTGTCAACAAAAGAAAGTTAATTATAGGCCTCATACATATAGACTTTATGGTTATATTACATTGTTATATTGAATTGCTCTAGTTTGTACAGGTGGACATAGTAAAGTGGTTGGTGTAAGGTATATTTACATACCCATATTTTAGCAAGCAATAACTGAAAGTTGAATGAATGTGTTTTGTATTTATGCTTTATCTTACTTTTTAATTGTCATTTGTGCGTGTGTTATAAATACCTATTTGCACATGTAATGTGCCTTCCACTACAATGAAAAATATTGTTTTTGCCTCAGAGAAAGTTTTGAAGCATGAATACAATCACTTAATCCTGTGTGTCTGTTAAAACATGCTCCGGTGAATTATTAGCTTCTAAATTAAGGACTCTTTATATTCCGGATAATTGGTAGTGTTGTAAATACTCAGTTGTTTAAAAGAGGTGCACCTACACTTTTCTGAAGAGACTGTGTATAATTACCCGCTCAACCCAACAGGAAAGTGGCTTTTCTCTGTTTATGCTATGCAGCAAGATGTGTCTTGAAATGTCAGCTGGCGTTATGATTTACGGTCCTGTGTGTTTCTGGTGTGTCAGCGATTCTGTACATGTTCAGCACAGGATTCCTGTGGCAGTGCAACACACACACACACACACACACACACACACACACACACACACACACACACACACACACACACACACACACACACACACACACACACACACACACACACACACACACACACACACACACACACACACACACACACACACACACACACACACACACACAAGGCTAGTCGTTCTCAGCCTACCCCACACACCAACAGATTTCTTCTCTTTTCCTCCGGGTTCCAGGGGAATTTGAGGGAAATTCAATGATGCCGCTAAATCAATTTTATTTGAAATTCCTAGGGATGTAGGCAGAGTGCAGAGAGGGAAGTGAGATTGTGCCAGGCAGGTGTTTGTAAATGAGAAACAGGGGACAGGAGCAGAGAAGACGGCAGCATTCTCCTGCTCTCCTGTGGCCTGGCTCCACTACCAGCCTTTTTCCCCATATTGTCTCCTGCTTTTATATTAATTACAACTTGTATTATCAGCTGCCAGTTGCTCACCCCCAGCAAATAGAAAAGGCTGCCCCTAGAGACCACGCTTCTTTTGTATCTTATTCTCTATCTAGTCCTATTGTGTGAGTGTGTGTGCGTTCCCGTCTGCACATGTATGTGCTTTTGCTTGCTGCCGTTCTCCTCCTCTTCCTCCTGGTAACACTGCTCTTTAACACAATTAGTGAAGAGCATGGACTGAACCATGTTTGACTCCTAATTATGCCCAGCTTTAGGGAATAGTCACATGGGCTAGAGGCCTTATTTTCTCTTTTGCTTCTTCCTCTATTTTTCTTCATCTCCTTGTCTAGGTTGAAGAAGACTGTTTGGGTGACATGATTTCACCCCCCCCCCAACTTGTTTGAACTTTATCAGACCCACGAGGGTTGCGACAAAATGGTTGTGTGTGTTTGCGCTGTGCGGCGTCTGTTGATGCAGCCTCCATAGCTCAGAGAGGCCCACTAAATTATTCATGGGTAGGAAAGGCTGTTGCTTTTGTCGCCTTGTTGAGCGTGGAAAGTTAACGCTTTTGTTGTGATATTTGTTGTCTTGTTTTGCAGACAGTGTTATGAATGAGACATGACTCGCAGGTATTAAAAGAGGAAAGTGTGCTTCATTAAAGATATTTGCTGCAAATTCACTGGGCGTAGAGTGTACTGTATTATTATTATTAGGTCATATAAAGTGCTGCGCTCTGCTTTTTGCCCAATAAGGAACAAACCAACAAAGCATTATCTATATCCCTGCATACAGGCCCATTAAACCCACAAGGTAGCAAATCACAGCAAAATATCATTCCCTTTAACACCATTAGCTGTGGTGTCTTTGAATTTAATTTAGTGCTAGCACCATTAAAAATGACACATTACTCTGCAATGATAGCTAAATTAAGTCCTATCGATTCAGCTGTTGCATTAAAACCGTGCTGTGGCCATAGCTGGCAAGTGTTACATAGAGAGAGTGAACAAGAGCGTGTGTGAGAGCAGCCAGCATAGTTTTTCAGGTCTGTCTCGCATCTTGCCGACAGTGGATGTCTCATTGTGAGGAAGTAGAACCCAGTTTTTTTCTTCTCTTGGAACAACAACGGCCCAGTTCTGACTAAATACATTATACAGTCTGGGAATCTGGGACTCTTACCTCCTTCCCTTCTTGTTCCACATGACAGACAGAATTACACTGTTTTCAGAGGGTTGATGGGCTTTTCCCACATTAGTGATTTTACGCAGCATGCTGTGTTGAAAATAACAGACAACAGACCTTGTTCCCATGAAGTATGCCATGTGGTGATCAGGGCCACATCGAGCAGGGACATTTTCCCCTCCGTTCACTCTGGAGAGCTAAAACCCACGCACAGGCTTTTGTTCACCCTGTCTTCGTACCCCTCTTCTGAGCAATTCTCCGAGCTCTTTATCTGATTGCCATCCGGTGAACAGCTGACGCTGAGAGGGCCTTGAGTGGAGCGGAGGGTCTGAAGGGCCTTGTGTGTTTCTGTCTGCTGTTTTCAGCTCCGAGCTGTTTGAGAAAATAGCCCTCCTTCCCCAAAAAACTTAGCAGATAAAAGGGCCTGGCTCACAGGCATAGCAGCAGCAGCATCAACTCTTCAGCAGAACAAGCAGCAGCACAACAGGGCCGCACACCCAGGGGAGCTCGGCAGCCGCTTGTGTTATAGCCTCTGTTTCTCTGCAAACCACCACTAGTCTCCGGGCACTATCCTGTCTGTCCTCCACCAGTACAGCTCACTCTGACTGGGGCACCACAGCAGGCAGGCAGGCTCCTCTCTGGCGGGAGCTGAAGGAAAAGAAGTTCATCAGGAACTGAAGTTAGACAAAATGGTAAAAACGGTCTCTGTTTTGGAATACTCTGTGGCGTGTACATTTTCCTCCTGCTTTCTTATGTATGTATATGTGTTGCTGTGTGTTTGAGGGAGAGAAAAAAAACATAGCGGGAACCGAGAAGTGGGTTGAGGTTTGTGGGAAGCCTTGGTGCAGGCCTGTGTTTGTTTGGCTTGGGCTCGGCTCAAGGGGCCGCTTCTCCCGGGGCCCCAGACAACGTTGGGCTTACGCTCGCCAACATTTTGTCATCGTGCTCAGGTGACAGGTTAAATTGGGAAAGACTAGCTAGGGTTTTGTGAGCCGCATTAACTCTGTGTGAGAGGCTTTTCAGCGTGTATGGGCTCGAGTATAGTAAATGACGTGATCAGTCTGTCCCTCTATTGCCTGAATGGCAGAGGAAATTCCACCTCCAGCCTGCCTTCATGTGGCACTGATAAAGCCTTTCCTGTACAGTAGAAAATCCTGTTTCCCTGTGTGCACCGACAGGGCAGAGGGAATGACCAGAAAAGAGAGAAGGAGAGAAACTGAACTGAAGGAAAAAAGAAAGACGCCTTAAAAAGCTATGAATTTGTTTATGGACATTGCTTTGAAGTTAGCCAGCAGAGATTTAACACTTTTTTTCAGCATGTGTTTGTATATATAAAAGTGAGTGTGTGTGCATGTGTGTTTATACTTCTTGCTCTATTATGTCATTAGCATGTGTGCGTAAGTGTATTTCTGCAAGCCTCTGTGGGCGTATGTGTATGTCGGTGTGGGCGTGGACACATTTTTGGCAGATTAGCAGGAGAATCACTGTCATATCTTATTTTCATTTCTGACAGTGGTAATGATTAATGGCGGCTGTGGTGTGTTTGGACTTTTTACCTCTATATTTCTCACTTGACACGGAAGTCTCAATTGGTTATGGTATAAACGAACTCCACTGGGCTCTGCCATGTGTGTTTAGACAATTACTCACAAGTGCTCCACTTGCAACGTTCAAAATCAGACGCCACATTAACAGAGCTGCATTTTTCTCTCATGCATTAATGAAACACTTTGATTACAGTGTTTTGACTTATTGCCAGCTGCTTTAGTGCATTAGTTACTTTCTATTCATCTAAGATTTTAGTGGCATCGTTGATTGTCTGCTAGCAGGGAAATACGTGATGGGGCTCTTCGGCTTGCCAGGAGAATGTAAGCAGGCCAAGGACCTTCACAGTATCTGTAGACTCTTACAGATGTCACTCACTTTTGCAGTATACTCATATGGTCTCTTTCTTTCTCTCTCTTTCTCTCCTCCCCTTCTCCCCCTTCTTGCTCTCTCTGCTCCTGGTTTGCGGTTTGGACGGGGAATGTGGATGGATGCACGGATGGATGGATGGATCCCACGCTCGCTTCGCTCTTCTCAAACCTCAGAACCCAGCTTCCTGGAGAGACCATGATGACGCCACCTCCACACACTCAGCCGGCACACCGGGGCCCTCCAGCGGGGGACACGCTTCACAGAGCGGTGACAACAGCAGCGAACAAGGTGAGCCAGCACAGAAATGGGCATGCACATGCACACACACATTTACACATGCACTTGTGTACTCAAGCGTGACAACATAAACATACATAGATGCAGGAGCAGGTCCATGCAGGACATATTAATCACCATGCATGGATAGAGTTGCCAACACTTCACTTTAACCCAGTTTAATGTGAGATCTACAATGAATAGATGGCACATCTCTCTATACACATGTCCCAGTCCCTTCTTTTGCACATTGGATTATCCTTATTTTTGAATGGCGTCCATGTAAACACATAGTCACACCTAAAAATGAACCTGCTTATCACTCTGCTCTCAAAAGCAAGCAACAGCAACTGTAATACACCATCCTAGTAAAGGGCTTTACAGAATGTATCTATTTAGAGAGCTTAACAAAAGCTGGTGATTAATACTATGTTTCTGCCAGTTCCTGATTGCATTTAAAGCATATCAACTTTGCTCACACAACAGCCTCTAATAATGTCTTACTGAGCCTTCTGTTATCTAGTACACAACCTGCCAAACTGTAATAATGCATTTCAAAACAAATGTATTTGAATGTTGTACAGATAGCTCGTGCAAGTCTGAGCTATCTGCCTTGTATTTTTGTCATGGTCCATATCAAATTTGACATGTAAACCATCAGAAGCATATGCTGTTAGTTAAATTCAGAGGTGAGGACATGCATTAAAACCTTGTGAGGTTCAATTTGTTTATTAAATGCAACGGCTGCTTTTTGGTTCTTGCCTTCCCCTCGTTTTGAATGCAGCAAGATCTCCTTTCGTGTGTGTGTGTGTGTGTGTGTGTGTGTGTGTGTGTGTGTGTGTGTGTGTGTGTGTGTGTGTGTGTGTGTGTGTGTGTGTGTGTGTGTGTGTGTGTGTGTGTGTGTGTGTGTGTGTGTGTGTGTGTGTGTGTGTGTGTGTGTGTGTGTGTGTGTGTGTGTGTGTGTGTGTCTATCCGTGTGCACCCTCTGGCAGTGTCCACGGTTTTGCATGACATTTCATCACGCTGTCTCCACACACAAACAGGCTCAAACACTCAGACACACTTATAACGGCTCGCTCACAGACTGAAGCCGCTTGTCTTGTCCCATTCAAGACTATTGTTTTGCCGATAAGCGATCAAACGTATCGATGGGATGTGTGTCTGTGGTGGGGCTGTTTAAATCATTTTCTCCTCTTCAGTCAGAAGCAGCAGTCGAAACATTACTGACCACAGACCGAGGGCCGCAGCAGACCTCTGTGGTTGGCTGTGTCAGGACTAGTTGGATCCCAGGCTAGTTGATGATAGCTAGGCCTTGGCTAAGCAACAGGATATGTCTGTTTGACAATATAAGCATAATGGAGAAATTAGGTATACTGAAATTACACTTATAAGAATAGGGATCAATCACAATGTTCTTTGCCCCTCCATAGTGGGCCCAGAAAAGGAAAATAAACAAAAAGGGAGGAAAGAGAGAGAGAGATGTCGCAGGAAATAAAGTGTTGGATATCTGGAATTAACAATATTATTTAAAAACACTGCATAATTGCAGGTCAGAAGAAGCAGCATAAATGGAGATTTTGCACTCATCTGTGCAATTACAAGTAGCATGGGAGATGAAGGCTGCAGGAACAACCGAGGAAGGGATGGGGGTGGAGGGTGCACGAGAGAAAGAAATGCACTGCCTATTGATTATCTTACACACATAAGTACAAGTGACCTGTAATCCACAGAGCACTTATCGACTCCTCTTCCCACCGTATCCAGTAACAGCAGATCAATACGGGCCAAAGACAGTTACGGTACAGCACCGTGCATCAGGCCAAGATAGGCCTGGACTAAACCAGGGCCAGAGCCTGACCTACACTGAAGAGGGCTAAATGTTTCATGAAAAAAAAAAAAGCAAGCATCACAGAATAGACGCAGAGATTTAAAATAACACGAAGCAAGAGAGATTGAAGAACAGAGGTGAAAAGAGTACAGAAGGTGAAAAAGTATGCAGAGCGAGAAAAAGCAGAAGCAGAAAAAGAGAGAGGGCAGCTGATTTAATGGTCTAATGAGGCCGTCCTCCAGCCAGTTGTTTTGTGTGAGGCATGCTCTGACCTTTCGCTCCGCTCGGGAGCCCCGCCGCCTCATTTTTCACATTCTTGCAATTACGTTAACGCTTGAAGCGCTCGCTGACTCCCGACTCTGGCCCTTCCATTCTGACAAGAGCCTTCCCTCCCCAACTTCTCCACATTTTCCCCCTCCTCTCCTCCACTCCACTTCATGCATGAACTCGCCTCCTATCTCAATACATTTCCACATAAAATTTGTAGTCCACACTCTCAAGTCCACAGAGAAAATGTGAAATCTGTGCTTCACTTCAGTAATGGGGTCTTTAACAGCTTGGCCCCTGTTAAAAGGGGTGACGATGTGGATCAGTTTAGGAAGACAGGATAGATGGGAGCGGGAGGAGAGGGAGAAAGAGTGCGTGAGACCCACGGTGCTTTTTGGTTTTAGCTGCCAAGGCAAACATTAACTTTCCTCCTCATCTTCTGTCTTTAAAAGGTGTTAAGTGTGTTAAAACACCTCCACATTTACACCAGAAACATCACTGTGTTGATTTTATGGCTGAACTCAATTTTCCAAAGAATGGTAAAGCAGTCTTACTGATCAATTGCAAAAGAGTAAAACGTTTTAACTTTCCCTTTTTCATTTGGCTGCGTATAAAGATCAGTATCACTCGCTACCTTTTTAGTAATGTACATACAGGACTCAGGGTGGTTGCTATGAGCAGAATTCATTTCCACAAATCTCCAGCTTGTATCTCAGCACTGAGCATTGCTCTGAACCTCTGCCAAAAAACTATTTAACAAGTGCGCAAATATGTATCGCCCCTCTTGTGGAATAATTTATTGTCAAGCAGTAAACCAAGGTGAAGCATGCTCATAGCTGTGAGTAAAGATTGCCGTTTAAAGTTCTGAAACATATGAAAAAGGTTTCGGTACAATACTAAGATCTGTAACCTCTCCCCAACCCCCACTCTTAACAGACTTTTTTTTCACGCTTTTTCTCAGAATTTACCTCCAAAAAAAGAAAATATGAATTATCACCCTCAGGGCAAATTCTGCACTCTCACTTACTGACTCTTAGAGAGTGACTCCCTATGTTCTAGCTAGATAAACACATTTCAGCGTTTACGGGAGATGGTTCAGAAGGTAACACACAATAACTTCATTGGCTCTGCTCACACTTCATTTTGATTAACAGTCCTTTGGAGCTCCTCCAAGCTAGCTTATCTAGAAACATCAGAGACATCAGTTGCAGGGAGTTAAACTTGATAAATGTGCATGCCTTAAATTAGCAGTCGTTTCCAAGCAGGTGTCCGTAATATGTTAAACACCCAAAGTGTGATGGAGCAGTGTGATGAAATTCTCTGCACGTTTGCCCACACCAAACACAGTAGAGTCAAAAGCACTCAGTCATGAATTGTAAATCCCCAACTCTGATTCAGCACGGTAGGTAACGTTTCCCCCCTCTTGTTGTATGTGTAGATGTGTGTGTCTGAGTGTGTGTGTGCGTGCATGCCTCAGCTCCAGTCCACACTTGTAATTATTAGCTATGCATGAAGACCAAAATCCACATTGACATCTTGAGTGGTGAGCAAAGGGGCTTTCTGTACGGTTCTACTGTAAATGGAAAAGGCTCAACAGAGGAGGAGAAAGCATTTTGTACATTTTCTCAGCAATTGAACAATCCCCACGCTCTGCGGATAGACAGACTCCCCAGAGAGACCGAGAGAGGCTGAGAAAGGGAGGAAGAGAGGGAGAGCTTGAGTGTTCGGCTCCAAGGGAGCATGCTGCGCTTGATGGTGTGTGTGTGTGTGTGTGTGTGTGTGTGTGTGTGTGTGTGTGTGTGTGTGTGTGTGTGTGTGTGTGTGTGTGTGTGTGTGTGTGTGTGTGTGTGTGTGTGTGTGTGTGTGTGTGTGTGTGTGTGTGTGTGTGTGTGTGTGTGTGTGTGTGTGTGTGTGTGTGTGTGTGTGTGTGTGTGTGTGTGTGTGTGTGTGTGTGTGTGTTGAGCTCCCTTGGCCCTGACCAGGGGCCCCACTAAGCAAGGTCTTTGTGGTTGAGCTAACCAGAGGGGGGTCATTCCTGGTGGGGACACGACTCCCCGTGTCAGCCCAGAGAGTGCCAGCATGAACAAGGCCTGTTGAATCTGGCGTTTTACAGACCTTTGGCTTAGCTTTTCTTACAGCTACACTAAGGGCTAAAGGAGACCCAAACTTAGTGAGGAACATTTTAAAAAGAAATGCAACCACAACTGAATGTTCAGCAGAGTCTGTGCTAAACGCAAGATGGAAGCCTTGATGCATTTTAGTAGCCTATACTCCAGCTCTGGGGTGATCAGTGAGGTGTGTCTGTGTATAGAAAAAATATATAGTGTGGATGTGTGGGTGAGTTTCTGTGCATGTGCATGTGTTAGCTGGTTCCCTCTAAGTGCCTGTTAGAGTTTAATTTAGTGTAGTAATTAAAGCTGAACACTGGCCCATAAACAACAGATAAACAATAAAGCAGACCCAAGCCCTGCTGTTTCATGGCTCTCACTCCCAGCTGTTGGAGCACTGATAATTTTTACACAGTGCCCCCACCTCGCCACAACACAATGCTGAAGCAATAAGGGTGTGTATGCGTTGTGAATGTGTGCATGGGTATATTTTAGTGTGTGATGGCAGAGGCTGAACAAAAAAAGGCCGAGAAACACATAAACACACAGGATATGTCCACTTCCCCTCTTGAAAGAAAACACACAGGACCTCAGCAAAATGTAAGCGGAGTAGTCTGCCACCATAGCCCCTTACAAGGCTCAATGGCAACAGTAATCACATAAATATTACAACCTATTCAAACTTTAACTTGCTATAGGTCTCCCGCCAGTGTCAGCAAGTAAACTGCACTTCAACAGAAAACAAGCTCTAAATATACCTTCCTAATGAAGATAACAATGCCACAGTGTTCCTCAACAGGCTACTTTGTGCAATTTTAGCCTTGTCACTACATGTCAGCCCAATGTTAGTCAGGTGTCTGTTGTGAAAACAGTGCAGTGTGTCTGTCTGATGGTTTGTTGGGAAGGGGCAGGGCCATTGTTGAAAGCTGAGAAGAGTTGCAGTGGAGGGGGAGAAAACACGGTACGGAGGGGATACTTTCATGATCCCATTAGCATAAGAGAGGCTAAATTATTCATGTGGAGTGCTTAATCTATGGGGAAAAGTATAGTTAATGCACATAGTTTTAAAATGGATCTCTCCCTGCTTCTGCTCTAACACCAGATTCTTGCTGGATTCAGCATTCGCGGGCATTTACGGGAATGGCTGTCACTCTACCGTGCACACACACACATAGACATAGTGTGTGTGGGCATATGTGCACTCTTACTTAAGCGCTGCTGCACTTCAAGCTGTTTCAAGGGGCTCTGCTCTCAGGCTCATCCCCTCTCTCCCTCTCTCCATAAGTCCCTTTCTCATCTTTTCCCTCCCTCTCCTTCCATTTATTCCTCCACCTCTCTTTCTCCCACCCTCTCCCTCACACTTTTCTCTTCTCTCACCCATTTCTGTTTCGCGCTTGGTACCGCAGACTACCTGGCCCTTGTCCAAAATGTGATTAAAGAGACTGATCAGCTCCCTCAGCTCTCTCCTTCCTTCCGCTCTCGCTTCCTTTTTTTTTTTATGTCTCTCTGTGTTTCTCCTGACCCTGTGATACGTTCTAAAAGTCTATAGATGATGAGAGAAAAAAAACCCGAAAGCAAAGGAACTGCAAAGGGGATGCGGGCTGCCAGTAGAGCCGGCTCCACTTCCAGTAACATACTTCTGTACCCACAACATCACCACTACTCCATCCACACTGCAGCTCATGCTTTCCCGCTTTTCCTCTTATCGTTTCCACTCCTCTCTTCCTCCCTCTCCACTCTCCCTCAGTTCTGGCTGGGGCCTGGTCCCTCTGGTCCATAATCATGAACAGGCCCCCAGCGCGACCCGGCCCAACCCTGCCTGGCCTAGCTTGGCCGGGAACTGGGTCCTACACAGCAGGAAAGGCACATTAACTGGGTCAGCCTAATGTGCAAACTAATGTTTGGAGAACATAGGGAAAAAATTACCCAGATTATTCTGACAGCAGCTGAGGGGAATATCTGTTTTGCACCATTAAGGGAAAGCTGGGGGAGATATTTTTTCTCTTTTTCTTCACTTTCTAGGGGAAGTCGATGAAGATTGGCTTATCTGGGAGTGAGTTGAGCAAAATTAAAAAGCAGAAAAGAGAAGGTGTTGCTGGGAAGTATTCTTGACAGTAAAAATAGGGAGTGATTTTTTCTCTTTTTTATGTAAAGGCTTGGGCCAAAAACAAAGACACAGTGCAATGATGTTGTATCAGTTCATTGGGTTTACGCACCCATGTTCTTTTGCTGATTACTCCAGTGCATGTGGTGATGATGAGGAGTGCACAAGGGTCTGATGTAATACGTCTAAAAGGGATTTGAGCGTGTGCCCCAAAGGGCATTCCCTCGTCCATTAATGCTGCTGCCGCTGTGTTTTCACAAGGATGACAGTGCTTCAGTTCTTTAAAGGGAGAGTGTTTTCCCAGGAAATTTTCTGTCTTGTTTCAGCAAGCTAGCCTGAAGGGTGTCAGCCAAGAAGTCACCCTTAAGAGGTGATAATCCAATTGCTCATGTCCTCACCAGATTTGTTTTCGCCTTGTCTGGCAGTGTGTTCGTGTCTGTATGTGTGTTTACAGAGAGTTTAAGCATGCGTGTGTGAATGTAATAGGCATAGAATGGGAGGCAGAGGCAGCAAGATGCCATTGGTTTCTTCTGTGTCCAACCCCAGGCCCCATTCTAGATCAGAGAGAGGTTATGGAGGCCAAGTCTGTCAAAGGCACACCTGCAGGGAAAGTCCAAAAACCCTGACTGCCAGCTTACACAGGCCCGTTTAAGGTGTGCTTATTTGGAGTTTAACCCCGACTTCAAATGTCCTTTCCCTCTCTCCCCCTTTGTGTTTGACCAATGGGCCTTGTGCTCTTTTACTTTCTTTCCTTTCTTCTGTCTCCCTTGGCTCTTTAATCTCCTCCACCACCCCCACTCTCCCAATTCTCCTCCCCCTAATATCCGAACTCCACATCACAGCAAAGGTCCCTCCCAGAGACAGCAAGCGGTTGAGTAGAGTGGCTTAGCAAGGCCAGCTATAGCTTGTTCACTTGCTGTGTGGTTTTCCCTTGTGTAAACCAGGGTTTACACACTGAAGCATATTTGGAACAGAGCAAAGCAGCTATACCCTACAGGTAGTGCTTTAACCATGCTGCCGCCATCCAAGAGAGTGGGAGGATGATAAAGGAAGTGTGTTACAGAGTTCTTCCTCTCTGCTGCTGATTTTCACGCGCACATCTTTCACGTTTATGCAAAGCTTTTGAGGGCATTATGCAAGATAAGCTCATTTTCTCGTCTGATTCCCACTCTAGTACATGCTTTAATGACTCTTAAAGCCAAGGGCTGCTTTTTTAGGCATAATAGAAGTCCCGCAGTCTCTCAGTTTCCACGTAGCCAGAGTGCTTTTTCCACACCTGATCACTTTTGTTCACCCATTTTATGGCTATTGGGGATCAGGCGGAGGTGAGCGATTTGACAGTGGTTAGTGCCATGAGCCCTAATGTTTATTGGAAGCAAGCGTCTAATAATTTTTGATTACCCCAGAGGAGGTATTAGCCATGTTAGTCAGCAAGGATAATTTCTTATTTACATGCCCCAAGCAGTGAACACTCCGAAGGAACACTGGGGCTAAATGCGCAACAAAACGAATCAAACATGCCAAACGAGAAGCTCCATCCTGGCTGGCTGCAGGGCTGAAGCTGAGAAAACCTTCATTATGCATTTAACATAATTCATTTAGAGGGTTATCAATTTGCAGAATACAGAGAGGATGTTTGGAGGGGGAAGCAAAAACACCATATCAAAACGAGGGAAGAGAGAAAAAGGAACAAGGAAAAGCGAGATGAAAAGGAGTAAGATATTCAGGGATAGCTCACTGCATGGATTTTTAAAATGTTGTTCCAATTACACACTTTTCATGTTCTGAGGCAAAACTTGCATGTTAAATCCTGCAATCTCCTCTCTTATACCAGTGTCACGCTCCGCCCCCTAGAAATGCAGGAGCTGATTTCTTTTTAATGAAAGCCATTTGGCACAGGAGTTCTCTTCTATACATTTTTTTGTTGGGATTGAGGCTACGCAGTTATAGTTTCAATATTGTCTTTCTGTCCATTTAGGGTCACTCTTTGTTTGGCCTCTGGCCTGCTTACTTAAGGGCTTCTTGTATCTGTCTGTGTGAATTTCAAGACAGTTACTACATGTTTTCATTTTTCTCCCATGGCAACACACACACTGAGAAAAGAAAAAGACCTTTAAAAGCATCTTTTCCTACGCCATCAGGCAAGGATGACTAAGGCCCCATTAGAACAATTGCAGGAAACTTAGGGAGACGGGAACTGTTTAAAAGAATGAAAGCAGCCAGAAAACACCACTATCTTGTGATAACCAGTGCTTTCTCTCTTTATCTAAACACAAAAACCCCCACCTTGGAAAAATTGCCCTCACTACATAGCTTCATTCAAAAATAAAACAATGAAATCAGAGAGGTAGGAAAAAGGGAGACCAAAAAAAGAAAAAAACATTTAACATTTTCCAAAGTAAGGGGGGGGGGGGGGCTGCATTGTTTAGTACGAATGCTTACTCCCAGGGATGCAGTCCTTAGACAACTGAGTGTCTGCAGGAGACATCTGTGAAGCCTGACCTTGTGACCCCGGAAAGAATGCTCTTAAGGTGGGGGGAAAACTGCCTTTACCACTGCACCATGGCCTACAGGACAGCCCAGCAGCAGCACAACAAACACAACTGCTACAGAAAATAACAACACAACAGACCAACAGTCGATGGAAAAAATGAGGTGGAAACATTGAGTAATGGAGCAGAATAAAGAGAAAGACATACTGTTAATACAGAAAGAAAGGGAGAGAAAAAACCCATTAGAGATAGAGAAAAATAAGGCAGATAACATGCACAGAGAACCTAGATCTGATCTGGATTGTGCCTCACAGGCCTGGCCTTCTCTTACTCCTTCGCACCCCCCACCCCCCTTCACCCCCCCATGAGATCATTTTCATCCTTTATGAGTCAAAAGGAAGCCTGGCTGAAAATGAAAGGTTACACAAGCCAGAGCCCAAGCCCTCGGAGTGAGAGAGGAGAAGATCCCTGCTGCAAGGGCCCTGCTGCTATTCAAAGCACCTGCCATTGTGTGGGCGCCCATCGAGGCCTATTGTTGTGCAGAAATTAGTCGTGCTCCCTTTGGCTCCCTTTGGCTCCAGAGGCATGCGGCAGACCCCCTTGTTGTTTTGGGTTCAGATATGTGGTCGGATAGATGCGTGGCCCTGGCTACCATCACCACTGGCTGTGGCCCTTTGCCCTTTCTACCAAGGCACAGTATCATTCTGTTTCTTTTTTCTCATCCTCCCTCTGTTGTGCACTTCTCAAGAACACTTTCAGGCCAGCAGTCTTATAGTTTTCTCTGTCTTTCTTTTGTACTCCTACTCTCCTTTCTCCTTTGGTGTATATGCTTATTGTTCTTTGGAGCACCCTCATTATACCCATGGTTATATTTTAAGGGCCTCTCTCTTTGATTCTGGTCTCGTTGGGAATGAGTGGTGGGCTGGTGGGAGCTGTAGGGCTGGCCCAGCTCTCCGGGCTCCCCAGCCAGCGTCTCGGAGAGTGGGCTTGGGGGTATTGTTGGGGCTGGGCACCACTGCAGAAGCACTGGTGCTACGGCTAGTGCAGGGGGTGGATGTGAGGGGAAAATTGAAAAGTCAATAACGAAGGCCGCTCCGAAAAAGAGAGACTGAAACAAAAGGAGATGGAGAGCTTCAAAAAGCTGAGAGCTATAGAGCACTGCTAATTAATAGCATCAGAGGAGCCGCTTTTTTTCTTCCTTCTTGAACTTTAATGCTTCTTATTAACTTGCAAGCCAAGAAGATAAGGAGCCTGAATTGTGAGTCGAGTCCATCTCACTGCAGGACCAGCCTGCAGTGACCATGGGGTGATGGAGAATTGCTTATACCTAGTTTGGAAAATAAAAAAACCAATACATCTTT
The DNA here is from genome assembly GCF_036324505.1 of Eleginops maclovinus. NCBI lineage: Eukaryota > Metazoa > Chordata > Actinopteri > Perciformes > Eleginopidae > Eleginops > Eleginops maclovinus. The sequence goes on from NC_086367.1 coordinate 16,314,629, forward strand.
GGTAAATCAATATCAAATGACTGTACATTGTTGGAAGCAGGCATGTTTTTATTTGCATGCATTGTTAAATTGGACTATTATTTAAAATTTGATTGCTGTGTAAAACTGAAAGCTGAGGTCCAGGAATGCAAGAAAATAAGAATTTTGAACGGTTGGCAAGGCAGAGTTGCAGTAATGTGAACCAAGGCTTTTCAATTTGTATTTTTTCACAGCAGTAATAGGCTCCTCTCTCACTTTTTCTGCAATAGCAATTTCCACTGCCAACAGCTGTCAAGCCCCTAAAATCAAAATTAGTGCCAGGGAATTGGACCTTAATGAAATGACCTGCTGGATTTACCTTAAGGAGCAGGGCGGACAGTCAATACTTGCCTCGTCAAAACCCTCTCTCTGCAGGCTGCGGCCCCATTAACGAAAGGAAATAGTCTCGAGTAAATGTATTAAGCACTACTTCCCCCTTCTAATTATATTTTTTCTTTCTTCCTTCATAATTCATTCACTCTTTCATTAGTTCTTCATATTGAAAAAGGCTTTTAACTGGCTCTTCTTTCCTCACGGGGTCACCAATTATTTGTCTCTATGTATTACAGGAATGGCAGAGGAGTCCATGTTATGTGTTGGGGATAATTGTAGTGTCCCAGCACAGCTAGGATGTGGAAATATATTTTGTTATGTGTTGCTTTGCAGAAATACAATATTATTTTCCTAATACTGTGCTCAATTATCCAGTATTAACACCATGGCAAAACATAGCTGTAGGCTCCCCTCTGCCTTTGCTTCCTATAGAACAAGGCAAATGTGTGCCAAGGCCCAGTGGAGGACACTGGGCCTTGGTTATTGACTTGTAAAGGAGCCGGTAGGTGAGGGGTCTTGACAAGACATGAGCGTCTGACTCTCTTGTAAAGCTGTATCTGATTTTTCTGCTAGTTGGCTCCCTGGAGAAACCCACTCTACACTCTGTTGATCAGACTCACTCACAGCTGTATGGAAAAACGCAGCGATAAAAAGAATGAAAGAGTAGTTTTGTGAAAGGAGACGCACTCACGGTGTATGCGATGATTCCCCGTTAGGGTGAGAATGAAAGCGAGGGAGGGGGGAAGTGGAGGAATCAGCTGCTAGGTGAAAAAGCTATATCCAAGAGAACATGTAGTATTTCAGTCAGTATGCCAAAAAAAAATCCCCTTAAGATTAATGTTTTGGTGAGTTGTGTTGCAAGGGCCTCTACATTTGTGTAGGTGTGATAGTATGAAAATAACAGAGCATTGTATCAGCAAGAGGCCAGACAAAGCAAGTATTAGCTAAGCCAGATACTCACTCCTCAAAGATCTGACTAATTTATGAGGGTAAACTGTGCCGAGAGAGAGAGATGCAGGTGGAGGAAGGAAGTTTTCATTGACTCTCCAGAGCAGGCCAAGCCAAAGCCCCGCAGGGATCTCTCTCAGTTTGAACTTTATCAGGGGCTACGCTTAATCAATAAACTATCGGAAAAAGAATTAATTACTAAAGCAGAATAAAACAGCTGCATTTTAAACCAAGGATTCATCAATTCTGTAATCTCTTGGTTACAGCTCAGGTGTCAGGAGGATCATTTCAGCTCCATGTAATGAGGAACTGTGGGAGTTCACCCCAACTCTCCGTCCTCCTCCTCCACCTCTATGTTTCTGACCCCCTCCCTTCCAACCAACACCCAGATCCTATCCTCCACCTCCTAATTCAGATATATTCCTTCCCTTCTTTTTCTCCTTTTATACCTTCTCAGCTGTTTGTCATCTCCCTACAATATCCTCTCTTGCATTTTTTTTTTTACACATTTCCCTCTTCCTTTGCCCCATCCCACTACATTCCCTTCCCACCAAATTCCTGTCTTTGCGGGGATGGGACGAAGGGGTATTAAACTTGAAATCTCTGGTGCGAACGCTGACTGGAACGGGACATTCCCGCTGCTGCAGCCATCAAGCCGGACATTCCTCCGCTCAGGCTGGGACACCGCTGGTATTGGGCAAAAAGGGGGGCGTAAGGGATGAGGGAGATTAGTGTAAGGCGTAAAAAAACAATACATTGTGCACAAATAGTAAAAACTGTATTGAGTATGAAATCCTACTGTGACAATCAAAGAAAAAGATTGGCTGAAAGGAAATAAATGGCGTTCAATGAATACATTTAGCTACTGCACGACAGAGAAGCTCCAAAGGAAGTTTCTCTAGTGTCACAATAACCTTGGTCGCGCTGTTGCCCCGACTGCTGCCATCCACCCTTCACAGTCCTTGACCTCAGCCCAAATCATGTAAATGGACTGTCCTTGACTCCCCCACTACGGGGGATTTCAAGGCAGGTTGAGAAGGGGTTATGGGTGATGAATTGGGTTTTTAGTGAGCTCATTAGGAAGCCAAACAGAGTTTAGACTGGCGGAGCGGGGCAGCAGCGCAGTAATCAGTTCTGCTCGCTTTGTTCCCTGCCTCCAGGACATTTGTGTGAAAAAAAAGAAAGCGAGTAGAAAAAAACTTCATGGCATTTGGCTGATGAGAGGGCTGCTGAGCAGAGGCTACAATCTGATGGTTGACTTGTTGATTTATAAACCTTTAAATCCATTTACTCTGCCAACCCCTCAGCTCTCTGCTGGAATATACTTTGATGCCACTGTCCTTCAGGTGTGGCAAAGATGTCTGCAATAAATCCAAGTCTTTTAATGCTCTCAGGGATTAAAAACAGGGAGTTTGTTTGTTTGGGTTTGAATTGTAATTGAGGGTAGAGCATCACCGCTGTTGTCATACATTGCCTGAACAGTCTAAGCTGTTCTGAATCACAAAACCACATTCAGTTAAAACTGGCGACCAGCACATGGCTGCTTGCAATACCGGGGGTTTTACAGCAATGTTCACTAGCAGATGGATCTATATGATGCATCTGCGTGCTTTCCATGTCTTTGTTTTCTTTTGGTTTGACTCATCTCTTTATTCCCTGGTTTCACCACATTTTCCTTCCAAAGTAGAGCAACTTAGTCATTTTTACAAAGCAAAAAGTGTGGAAGCAGCTTGTTTTACTAATGATCATTCTTGTTTCAATTCAACATAGCCCTGCTTACTTTTGGGAAATACCTATCCTTTAATATTTAATGCAGCTTCAAACCTGAGAATGTAGGCATGACTCTCTGTGGACTCCCAGCCCTGTTTTTCTATCATAACAATTGTAAATTATGGAGGGAGTAGCGTCAATTTTAAGCACTAAGATCAAGAATAGCTCCATTGTACCCTTAAGTAAGGGGGGAAAAAGAAGGAAAGAGTCTACCTGGACAGAAACAAGGTTTGGACAGGTGCATTGGCAGGTTAGTTCATTTGTTTATCAAGAAACAAGAGATGAACTGTGATTACCTGTGAGACCAATTAGCCCCATTCGATTTGGAGTTTAAGGGAAGCACAGTAGTAGTGTTGGAGTGTAGGGGGAAGTGGGGTGGAGTTGTCAGCGAGGCAGAGAGTGTGAAATGTCTGGTGGAGACCCAAAGCCCTTCATTAGCTACTGATCCCTGTCTGCTGAGTGAGGAGCAGTCATGGGCATCACAGCTCCCTTTTAGTTCCCCCAAAAAGAGTGGGGTGAAGGGGTGGAGGGTAGCTCCCCCATCCCCTGCAATTTAGCCCTTTGCCATTCATGCAAATTGGGTCCTGACATCTGCAACAGCCTGCCTCCTTTCTTTTATACATCTTTATTCCATCTCTATTCTTTGGGTCTATTCCCTCCTCAAATACAGCCCCCTTAAGATGGCAGCGTCTTGTCTCAGCTGACATCATTTAATATGTGTAAAAGTAGCATTTTTCTCTTTGCTTTCAGATACACACGTATATCCATGGAATAGAAAAGGCATGAGTAGTCATTTTGCAACCGTAAACGTTCCATTTTATGACGTAATGAGAAATGAGTTGTTTAAGGTCAGGTTAATCACGTGAATACTTTGTTCAGTATATAGCATTGGATAGTGTGCATGTTTTTTCTCACACAGTGCTACATTTTAAGGGTTTGGCAGATAATCATCTTATGAAAAAGATCAAGAGAGTTGTAGTCAGTGACTCTGGAGAAAAGGCAGTAACCAGGCAGCCTGCCTCCCCTCTATCACCCTTCCTCCCTCACCCTTCTGGACAAACTACTCTTTTTTGGCTCCAGGGGAGAGGCTGTAAGGGGAGGGTGGCTTTTCTCCAGCCCTATTTTGGATTTAAAGGTGAAATTGCCTGACTGGCTTTTAAAAACAAGTTTTACCTCCAACCCTCACCCCTCCCCTCCCCTTCTCTACGTTTCCTCCGCTTCAACCTCGCCCTCTATGGTAGGGATGTGCACAGTGGGGTCAACTCTGTGCCTGTGAGAGGAGAGAGGCGATAGTTATCTCCAGCATTCCAGGGATGACAGAGAGATATCTGCCTGATGTCAGGGTTAGGGGGCTTAGAGAAGGGGTGGAGAAGGGAGGGAGGTACAGGAGTTGTTGAGCAACTACACCCCCCCCCACCACCACCACCTCCCACCTTCCTTCCCTCCCTGCCTTTCTTACTGCCTGACTGCCTCGCTTCCCCACACATAGAAAAAAACATCTAATTAGAAGCTCTTATTCCACTTCATTTAAGGGAACACTTAATGATGTGTTTTTGGGGGAGACAACTACGCATTACTTCTCATGCAAAAGGAACCACTCAGTCGTTGCACTCAGGTGCAGATACAGCTGTGTTTGAGATGGAGGTTTGTTCTCATTTCTCCCTGGTGTCATGGCTATTGAAGAATTGAGCACAATGTCCTCTCTGCTTCACCTTTAGCCAGTGTCCTGGTGGTAACAGGGGGTGGTAAAGAGGAGGCGGGTTGTGACATCTGAGTTTGGCAGGGAGACTTGCTGAAGGAGAGAGTTTGTTGTAATTGATCTGACAGGTTTTAGGGCTGTTAATGACTCCGGCCTGAGCGCTACCAATTTGTCAGCATGCTTGCTGTTTACTAAGCTGTTGTTTTATGGTCCAGTGCAAGGGGCTGCTGCTTGTTTAAGCACAGATCAGGAAATAATCAGCGTAAAACACTAGCTGCAGTGGTGCAGCCACACTAAAAGAGTTCCGTTTAGAGCCCTCATCTACGGTATGGATCTGAATGAGCGCAGTTAACCATATGGTGTGTGGTCACAAAAGAACACACCAATGGGTTACTTACTGTTAGAAATTGGATGCTCAAGTGTGTGTTTTATCATTAAAGGGATTATGTTCTACTCGTTAGCACTCGCCTGTTTTGTATGTTATGTGAGTGCGGAGCATATTGCTAGCATGTGGTTATAGCCAGAAGACCTGTAATCCCCCGTCAGCACAGAGGGCTGGCCATTCCACTAGTGTGAATAGAGCCTCTACGTGTTTGTGTATGTGTGTATGTGAGAGAGATTGTGTGTGCGTCAAGAGCATGTGGTCCCAGAGCCGGCAAAGACCCCTTCGTAAATCCAGAGTAAATAAAAGGGGTAACCAGACGGACAAAAGAGGAGCCCCCACTGGTTCTCTCATTCGCTGCCATTTGGGGGACTGAATGTGCTAAACGCCGCTTATGTTGGCTGAAAAGTTGAGGAGAAAAAGAGGGAAAAGGGAGACTCTAAATCCCCTTCTTCTTTTCTCTTCTTTCTCTGCGGCCAAGCCTGCAGGGCTAGAGGTGGTTTAAAAGGAGGGTGTTGGAGGGAGGGTTGGAGGGTCACTTTGGTGTGCTAAGGTAGAGAAGGCCAAAGGAGCCTCTTAGCTTCTGTTTTCCTTACACTCCTCTTTCCTTCTAACTACCCTCATGAGTTTGTTTCTCCTCCTCATTTGGGTGAGCTCGGGTGAACATGCCTGACTAGTTTGGGCTGACAGGGGGTGTGGGGGGTCTGTTGTAATTAGTCACTTTAACCACAGCTTCCATAAGCCACTGCCTCTACACTCTTGCTTCATTACCCTGAAACAAATGCCAGAGCCTCCCAGTGCAAACTCGCTGCACAGCCTTTACAATAATACACACACAACATCTAAAGCTTGTCTAGAGGCTTTTCAGTAGGTGTACTTATAGTACAGGGACCAACACGTCTGGGGTGTTATTTGATAACTAACCATGACTGGGTTTTAATTTTCTCCAACTATTGACATGTCATTATTCATTCATGCATGAGTTTATCGGAATGGTAGAGCAGCGAAGGGAGGGCGGTCTGATAGACCTGCAATATGCTTTACTTGCGGCCATATCCATAACGCTTCCAGGCCTGACTGACCTCAGTGGCTCCCTGAGGGGCAGGGTGGCTCCTAGACATGAAGCATGATCTCTAGAGTCATTAGGACTCCCCTAAATTACCTCTTACTTTCTGAAGACACTCAGTGCTAAACCAGTTGTTTGTGCAAGAAATCCTGAAGCAACCCTGAATGTGCCAGCATTAGATCAGCAGAGTTGCAGTGTGTTTACAGTCCTTTCCAAACCCGTTAATGAGCTCAGCCCTGAGACCAATTTACTCACAGGGCGATATATCTGAATGCATTTTTAATAACCACCCACTGGTGATGAGAGAGGGAATGTATGTGAGCGTAATGCGCTCTTGGACTTGGTGCTTGTTTGTTTGCGAGTGTTTTCCTTCACTCTCGGCCTCATTGCGGCTGGTCATTGTCTTCCATCTCGCCTGATTACACCTTTTCGATTTCCTTGCGAATAAAAATAGGCACAAACTTTCATTGCAAGCACTTTAGGTCAACATATTGATAGAGTGGGTGAGGGAGAAGGAGAGAGGAGGAAAGACTGAGGGAAGACAGACAGACACTGGGGAGAGAGTGGGAGAGAGGGGGGGGCTTTCTTTTTTCCGTCTCCAAGGGCGCTGCTTTTCCAAAAGTGCCTGGGGCTACACTCCAGCACCTCGGCTCCCCTAGGCCTTTCGGCTGCCTCCTAATAGCCAACCCCCATCTGTGTCACATGGCCAGATGATGGGACGCTTCCCCCTGCTTGCTCTGCCCTGCACTTTTTTTTTCTTTCCCCATTTTTTTTCAGAGTGCACATCCACACAGGTTAGAATGGCAGAGTTGCCAGGGAACAGTCAGAAGCCATTAGCGTTTGGGACAATTTGCCCTGCAGCGTTCCTTCTCTAGCTCATAAGAAAGGAGTGGGGGTGGATGCAAAGCACCAGCTCTCCTTTAGATGTAATGAGGTTGTGCAAGTTGGGTCTTCTTTATTCTTTTTCCACTCCTTCTTTCCTTCACTTTCTTACTTCTTTCCTTCTTTCTTTCTTTTCACCTTCTGTTCACATTTGTTCTTCCTATATTCTCTATTTTGAATACACACATTTCTGCATGTATATTTTAGTTCAAAAGACACTATTAATACTGAGTACAGCATTTGGGCTTGAACGCCACATGTCTGATCTGTGCGCACTTGACAGTATCCATGTGCATGTGAGAGAAAGACAGAGGGAGAGAGTAGCTGAAAGCCTTGGAGTCCGGTTTCACCCTTGCGGGCTAGGGCAGGAGGCAGCGAGCATGCTGGGTAATGAAGTGACAGGTCAGTCTGTAAATACGCACAGGTCGCTCAGGCCCTGGCCAGGGGGGAGGCTATCGCATTGCAGTGAAAATGGAAACGTCAATAAAATTAATCTGCCAGCCTTTTGGCCACTGTGTGGTTCCATTGGATGAGCCTGACTGCTCACAGCAGGAGAGGAATTTGGAGACTAGCTAGAAAAACAACACAAAACCTAGTGGCAACAAACAAACAACCAAACTGTGTATCAACATTATTCAGTGAAGCTCAAAGCACAGAAACAAGGGGAGGGTGGTTAAAATTCACAGCTCACTACTTGTTGTTTTTGAAGTTTGGAAGCAAACTGGGGGAGTAAGACTTGACTTCCGTCTGGCTCGCATTTCTCAGGAAGCCCCTCACAGTCAGGGTAGGGCTATGGCCAGACCAAAGTTTATTGTTTTAGGCTTTCCTGAACAAGGATTCGTACTTAGCCTGGGATTTACGGCATTTGCCACTAATGAATGCCCATTCTACAATTACAACACCCCTAGTCTGTGTCCCCAGTCCCATATGTCCTTCAGAGGGGCTGTTGCTTCTTTAACTTCACACATGGAGCGCAAAGTCGGCACTTGTATGTTTTCTTCTTTCGTGTGGCTCTGCGCTAATGATGTGGAAGGAAAACACTGTGCACAGAAAGAAAAGAAAGATAGACAGAGAGAGAGGGAAAAACAAGGGAGAGGAAAAAGAACTGGGAAAAAGTAGTCTGAAGAGAGGGCCCCTGCTGTCCTTGTATTCTTAATTTATTTTGCATTTGATTACGCCACCAGTCGGATCCTTTTTCTTTCCCCTTTTTTAATATTATTAGTTAAAATATTTATGTGAGATTAAGGCTTGTATAGGTGGTTGTGATTGATGCCTCCCCAAAAACAGGAGGACATGCAAGTCTGAATTTTGAGAATGTCAGGGTCCTTCTCTGCCTTAGTGGAGGAGTTTTTCAGATACATAATTTAGATGCCCTCAAGGAAGGCTTTCAAGGCATTTGTGCCCGGGGGCTAGAAAAAATAACTATGACTGTTAAAAGTAAATCATTTTTGCTAATGCACAATTAATGCCGAGGAAGAGGAACAAGAAAAAGGCAAAGAACAAAGATGGAAACTTCGATTTAAAAGAGAAATCGTGCCTGGGTTATGTGCATGTTTTCTTCTTGAAATCAAACGCTGACGGACATTAATGCAGGCGAAGCCGCCGCTGGCCTGTCATGCTAATCTTGTGGCGGAATGGGGAGGGGTTGCTGCAAGGAAAGGGAGTGGGAGAGGAGGACTAACAGAGTTGGGGCTTGGGGTGGGGTGGGGGAGGCAGACAAGTCCATTATGTGCATCGAAGTGCAACAATGAACCACCCCAAATCACATCCCTACTTTAGTACTCGTGCGTCTACACTGGATGCCGTGAATTATCAACTCCTTTGAGTTTTGTTTGTATGTGAGTGTGTCTGTGCACGCAACATGAATTTATGAATGCCTGTGTAGTACTGTATATGTCTGCATAACTCCGTCCTGTCCCCTTTGGCTCCCTTCAAACGATAGAGAAGAAAATGCTCTACATTATGTCAAGCATGCAAATTTAATTGAATTAATGACATGAGTCCGAGGCCCTTACTGTACTTGAAGGCTCCTTGTCCTTTTTTTAAGTCCCCTCGCTCCATTTTTTTTCTCTTTCCTCCTCCGCCTACTGTAGAACTGCAGTGAGAAACCTAGTGTTTCAGCGTCCAACCATAACATTACCGTCATTAACCCCTATTCCCCTCTCCCGTGCTCTGGGGTATACAACAACTCTGCTAGGCCTCGTGTAAACCCCTCACTCACTGTACAGGCCCTTCTTTAAGGCCATCTAAATCCCCCTACCTCCATATCTTTACTACACAACACTGGCTTTGCTGCGGCGATCCTCTACTCCTCAGTGCAGTGCTTTTGAATTCCTATATATCTCTGGTATTTGTCCGTTTATCCATTTTTCATAAGCCTTAAACTCAGCTTTGAGTGTCTGTATTTATGTCTCAGCTCTGAGAATTTTGAGATCAGGATTTTCTTTAAAAACTGTATTCTGAGCCAGTGTTGTAGTGGATTGTTATTTAACCCCGGATTTGGTTTTCGTCTAGGAGATGGCTTAGACAACAGCGTTGCATCTCCTGGCACAGGAGATGACGATGATCCGGACAAGGATAAGAAGAGGCAGAAAAAGCGTGGCATTTTCCCCAAGGTGGCCACTAACATCATGAGGGCGTGGCTGTTCCAGCATCTCACGGTAAGCACGGCCATTACTTTTTTTGGGGAGATACACATGTAAGAAAACAACCCAGGTATAAACACACACACACCTGTCACATAGTCGTTACTGAGTGAGTGAGTGACAGCTGCACTGTGATGCTCACCTGTCAGCAACCTGTCACAGGGACACAGTGACCAGGTCAATCTAATCAGTTTGGACTGTTTGCTCTGCGCAGCACACTTTGAGTAAGAGGGAGAGGGGCCAACAATCCAAGACATTTTCTCTGTTTGTTTGGCCTGAAGAAGAATGTTTTTTTCTGGGTCAGATTAAGAGCAATGGACTATTGTGAGTGTAAAGGTTTTCAAATCCTGATCACTTGAAATCAAACATAAATATTTGAATTATCGACACCAATATAATGCTTCTTTTTTTTTCCGGAATGAGCAAAGACTTAATCTATTCATCTCTTGATCAGTTGCTCATTTTTTAATCCTGTTTACTTGGGGAAATTGTAGCTTATGTTTGAGGCACAGGCTTATTTTTCTCTCCTGCCTAGCCATTTATGTGTGTGTCAGTCTGTTTCTCCGTCTGTCTGTGTGTGTCATGTAAAAGGGGATGAACCACATGTCCCCCCACCCTCACTAATGTCAGGACATTATCAGAACATCAGGCTGTATTGATTTTGCAACACAGGTCAGATTTCAGAAGGAGGTGGCCTCACCAGGACACATAAGCTGCTCTCGGAGCACGTGGCTCCCCGTCCCAGAGATGAAGGGGACAATGTTGTGGGGAGGGAGAAGTAAAAGAGAAGAGAGAAAGTAGACTTGGTTTAGAGTTCCAGTCTTATGGATCATCCACAAATTTAAGAGGGTCAGGCAGCCCCCGTGCACTCTGAACCCCCTCCCCTTACCAGTGCCCAACCCCCTGCCCAAAGCCCCTGTACCCTGATTACCTAACCAAAAGCCCAAGTAATGTGTGGCCAGCAAATACGGCCTAATTGAAAGGCCTGTAAATCCATTACATATTGGTCAGGGATAATCAGGAGTGCTTTAATCACTTTTATCTATTCAGGAGCAGTGAAGCTGCAACAGCAAAGCCCTGAGCCTCGCAGGCCTTAGCGGCTCCACCACGCCAGTCTGCATGCTTATTATTCTCATCATTATCAAAATGACTCCACAGCTGTTCACAGCTTCATCGCTCCCTGACTGGAAACCTCTCACCAAACCGTAGAGACCATTCAGTGGCTGAGGGCTGCAGGGAGGATCAACTCTTCTGAAATGTTTTGCTTTATTTGCTTCTGCTTTGTTTTCGCTTTAGATCATTTTCTTCTTATAACTTTAAAGTAACAATGCCTTGTCTGTCCTTTAAGGGAACAAACAACATTTTATTAATTTAGATTTTACTGTATTTTCTTTACTGTAAACCTAACTTGAATTAAGACATACAAAGTATTTAGCATCTGTCCTGGTGAAGGTATCAAACTGCTTCATCGCTCCCTTCTGCAAAAGATGCATGTAGAAAGAGAGAATGACGCATATAGAGCTTTTGAAAGAGTCACCAACAATTATCTTTAGAATTGTTTTACACTCATTTGAAAGAGTGGAAGGGAAAGGAGGGGGAATGAGAGCCCTATGTTGGGCACAGAGAGCTGGTTAATTCAGACAGAGCAGAGCTTTGAATGTGCTCTCTTTCTCTGTCCCGCTCTCCTTTATCACATCCCCTGCTTGTAGATGTTCTCTCCAATCTTTATTTGTTTCTTTTGTGTAAAGCCCTGGCCAGTCTTGTACAAATAATAATCCCTCCCTTTTAACCTGCCTTCATTTCTCTACTGAGGAAGAGGACTAATTTAATTATCCCCCTTCTCACCATCCAATTCTCCCACCAATAAACTCTCTCTCCCTCACACACACACACCCATTAGCCATTCTCCTTTCTTTTAATTTGTTAAGCAAATGTATTTGCCATTGCTGGATGCGTTTGTGCAAGGGTGAATTCTTGGGGACTTTGGCCCCTGAATGGCCTATAGCGGCATTCTGCCATTCATGCATTCATTAACTGAGGGGTGAGGAGTGAAAGGAGCGGCCTTGTATTTTCCTCAAACTGCGGGGCCAGCATGGAGCTCCTCTTCTATGAGCCACAGGGGTCTCTCTACATATGTTCTCAACATCCAGCTATTGTCACATCTTCTGAAAAGCTCAAAAGGACTGGACCCCCCCCTCACACACCGAAAAACAACACAGGCCAATAGTAACAACTGTTGGCTTTTGGATTCAGTATAACAAAATTGCCCTCTCCCTCTCCCCTCCCACCCTTCCTTGCTTCACTCTGACCTCACACTCTCTTGGGAGAAATCACAAGATGCTTTTCTTCACGACAGTCACACAGAGGTTACCATCATCCTTACCATGCTAACGCTCTAGCTAAGGGGAAATTACAGTTTTTGTTGCCATCACACAACACATGCAAAGACCCCACATTTAGTGTGTACAGGGATTGATGTATCTCTGAGCTCTTTCAGACTGAGCCCATATGCACATGTACTAGAAAGCACGTGAGCTGGCAACCTTAAATGCCCCATATGTAATTGGCAAACGGCAGGACAGATCAGCTGGTGTTAGCTGGCAGAAGAGGGTCAGACTGTCTCTCCACTCCCACCTTCCATCCTCCCTCCCACTCTTTCTCTCTCTAATACCCCTCTCCCTCCCTACGAGTTTCTGGATGTCTTCCAGCCACATTAGGGGAAGGAAAATCCCAGACTGTTGGTATAAGCTTTTCAATACTACAGGGAGATTATGTTATCAGAAAGGTAAACTTCCCTGTTAGGGGTAAAGTGTTCTACTGCACTTCAAAAGCATTAGACTACAAAATTCATAAGAGGGTAGGTAGATGAGGGAATGTAAGATAGAAGAGAAAAAATTGTGTGTAAGGGAGAGGAATAGAGAGGCTGTGATGGGAGAATTTTGTTATATTGCACTTGGTGATGCCCCTTACTTGGTCAAAGAAAACTCTAAGATCTACAATTAGCCCCTTGGCGCCCCTGGCCTTCCTTCCCTCTAACCCCCTGCTAGCCCCCTGCTAGCCCTTACTCACCCCTGTAAAGACAAGGGTCGAGCACGCAATGAAAACAGGAAGCACTCAGATACAAAGATACCACTCTGGGCTCGGGCCTTGTCTTTTGACTAGTGTAAACCCTCAGACACCTATGAAAATAAATAGGGGACCTCAGGAGCAAGCCAGGCCAGTTGAGGGTTGGCAAACGTGTGTGTATGTGTTAGCTTAAAAAAAGGAGGGAGGGAAGGATTGAGCGAAAGGGGGAGAGTGGTCAGTCAGATGAGTAAAGAGGTAGCCCTCTCAAGCATCAAGCGTCTCAGGTTTTGTGTCGGGCCACCCTTTGGCCTGGGTGTTTGGGGAAATTCTGTTAAGCTGCTAAGCCAGGTGTATTGGTCCCCTGGGCTCCTTGAAAGGGAAGTGATATATCCCTTGGTTACTTGGAAAGACCTTGGACTGTGAGCAGCAGAACTGAGTTCAGATAGCAAATGTTCATGTAGGATTAGATGAATGTTCAGATATTTATATTAGTACAATGCTCGCTTGTTTTGCAACATCTATAGTATTAAAACTGTTTTTTTAATGCTTTGACAGAATGAAAATATATCTTGAATGAATACAGCTGAGCTTTAAAGATGCCCTGTTAATACAGGCGTTAACCACAGTGCGAACACATCACACTTTGTGAGGAAATGAGTGCATTGTGCCGCAAACATCATTAGACACTAGTGACAGTGGCCGCCCCCCCACCCTCATACCCTGCCCAACATAGCATTAGTCTCCATGACAACCGGGTGTCATCGTCAGGTCGAGCCCTCCTAGCCGCTCTCTCAACTGTCCTTTATAGACGCATATGAAAGAGCCAGCTAGGGTCATTCACAAGACATGGGCGCAGGCAAGGCCAAACCCTGGCAACGGATGTTTGTCCCATACGATAAACAAGTGTACAAGTCCATCCCTCAAAAAGAGAGGGCATGTTGTTTGAGTAGACTAAACAGTGAGCTCTGTTGGAACCCAAGTTTTGTCTAAGCTCCTCTAGTCCTTTTAATCCTTGTGTGTTGTTCCAGTACAAGTAGCATTTAACTGGTGGAGACACACATCTGCAAACACTTTGAAATACCCAAGCCCTTTCTCCTTTTACACTAAACTGCTGAAAGCTGTTTATTCCATAGTTGCTGGTCTCACGTTGTGTTTGCAGTATACATAGCACACTATTTTTACTTTTATAAAAAAGGAGATCATGCTTATTTAGTTAATTCCCATAGTGTGACGATATTGTTGATTGTTTGAAAAATTAACTTTTTAAAGCCTTAACGTTTCTCAAGAAGCGACTGTGACAATCAGTTTGCTTATTGCTTTCTTAGTTTGTTGTGTGTTTGGATGAAGAGAGGGTGTAGACAAAGCAGAAGGACGAAGGAGGGGGATTTAGGGTTAACAGCAAGGGTGAGGAGGGGGTAAAGAGGGGGCTCCTAAGGGTCACAGAGGTGGAAGCCTGGAGGAGGCCCACACACTAATCTGTCATGTGCTCGTTTGCCTCGGAGCCCAAAAGTCAGCTCTCCAGTCACCCGTAGCAACCCAGGCGACAGTTTGGTTCACTGCAACTGCCCAAATGTGTGACTATCAGTGGGAGACGCAGGAAAAAGAGTCATCACATTACTTCTGTGAAAACACCCAAAGCCTTTGTACGTGTGTTTACAAAACAGGCGTTAGTGACAATATGACAGGGTAGTTTGGTCATGTTTAGCACAGGAGTCATTGAAAGTCATTGATAATGACTCTGAAGGAGATCTTTGGGGGTTTGAGGCCAAGCTATTGTCTAGTCACTGTGTTCTAATAGTGGCTGCTCAGCGACCCTGGAAAACAGAGACACAAGCCACCTCAGCCTGCCATCTGTTCTTCACCAGGCCACCACAGAGGGGCTACGACAGCATGGAAAGAGACTCAGACACCACAATGAAAATACACTTAAGATATTCTTTATTACACACAAGAATTTCACCTTGTCAAGAAGATGCTTTTTTGTAGAGGCAGAGAGTAAAATACAGAAGGAAAGCTTAGAAGAGGGATCCAGTGACTTCCAATTTTCACAGGCTGTATAATTATATGACGGGCCGCATCAACTTTGCCATCTCATTGCAGAGCAGCTTTGCAGTAATTTCCCCGTGAGAGGGTGTCGCAGATCAGTGGCTGACGAAAGCCTTGTTTACAGTGTGCTTCAGCGTAGTAGGTAGCCGTTCCAGAGGTTTAGTGTTGCATTAGAATCTAATAAGCCCTAATTCGTTTCATGCTCCGACACCAGACCTTTACACTTTGCCCCCTAGACCCGATCTGTCAAAGTTCCACTTCAAAGCCAGCTTACAAAGCATGGCACATACACCTTGCATACACTTTACAGTGTGTATGTTTTCTTTTCACTCCCATAGGCTTGTTTACCCTGTAAATGTGCATATTGTAATTGTGCATGTGGAAATGCAGAGATACCTACAAAACCCAACCACTTCTCCTCCCTCTGCCTCATATTCATCCCTTTTCCCTCCCCCCAAGTTAATTTCCATTCCTGCTGTTTGCATCTTGATGCAGGTTGTTTAATGAAGTAGCAGAAATGAGTGCCTACGCTAAGGGACTGTTTACGACACATTCCCACTGCATGGAGGTGATTAAGCTGTGTGAATTTGAACAGTGTTTGCCAAAGAAAAAAAGGAACCCTCCACATATACACCAGTAAGACAAAAGCAAGGGGGTGACAAAGGATGAGAGTGTATGTGCAAGACATTGGTGTCATCATGGAAAACCAGAGCACAGCATGAGTTTGACCGCCCCCTGCAGAGATGACTGCACATGCCCTGACCATAACAGGGCGAGACCTGGGGAGGGCAGTCGGATTTATAGACTCACATCCCTGAACAGTGAGGGACTTCTCCATGAACACACATGCACAGAGCTGAAGAGACCTCTTTAAGGCCCAATGCTCCACGGAGAATAAGCTTGCACTGTTTCCCTGCCTTCAGCACAGCAGTGCAATCCGCTGCTATTGTAGTCATAACACTGAGCCGTCTGCTAGGACCTGGCTGAGCAGACTCTATGTGAAATTGGGCTGAATGACGTCACAAGGGACCCCGCAAGGATGCTGTGATAGTGTACATGCCCCCGGTGGAAAACCAAGGTTATTAAGATGGTGGTAGCTGATTCTACCGTTTTCCCTTTTCTACACTTTTGGGGTTATCTTACTCATAACAAAATGTATAAGAGGATTTCGGTTTCACATCTTAGAGCTAGTTTCCTCAAATTACCCCTTACCCTACCAGAGGTACCGCCCTGCAGGCTCGCCTCTTCCCCCATCGGTTGATTGCGGGGTTGTGGCTGCAAGAACGGTGGCTGCTACATGCTGGGGACCATTGAGGCCAATGATATTCTGCTGCAGGCCTCCGAGCTGCCCCAGCATTGCTTTGATATTCATCTCACAACAAGAGAAGAATAATGCAAAAGAGAAAAGGAGCAGCACAACCGTGGAAACGGCAAACTAGGCTTAGGGAGGGAGGGAGGCGAGGAAAGAGAAAAGGTTGAGGGATGGAGGCATTGAGTAGAAAATCAGAAACAGACCCTGTGTTTCACTGTTTAGTTTGTCATGGGACCCTTGCTGCACCAAATCCCTATCCTGCCATTTTGTGTGATTTTTCTCTCCTCCCTTTTCCTACTGCTCTCGAATGCATGCTTTTGTTTTGCCCAGCGCTCTGTCCAGGGGCAGGCAGTGGGATTCCTGCACAGTGGGGTCCTTATAACTGGGAGCCATGTCTCTTGTTCTCACCTCTTCCCCCCACTTCCTCACCTTTTCATTTTTTCCCCCATTGATATCCTCTCGCTTTTCCTCTCTGAACATATGGACTGGTTTTTAAGAGAGAGCCCGGTCCACATCAAAGACTGAGGCTGAGCGGGTCAATTTGTTGCTTCTTTCCCCGACTCTTCCCCCTGCACAGGCCTCAGTGGACCCTCCCTGCACCGCAGCCATTTACCCAGAATGCTCCATTGCTCCATTGCTCAAGCAGCTCTGCCTAGCATATATATTGAGCCGTGTGATGTTAGTGTCTGTTCTCCACACAGAGCCGACCTCATTCACTTCAGACCTCTACATTTCTCTGCAGCTACATCCCCCTAAGATCATGTAAGGCTATACAAATGAGCATATGTGATAGATCGCAACCCCTGTATCAGAAATAGCTGATAAGAAAAAGCAGATGGAGAGAGAAGGAAGAGAATCAAAGAACAAAATAAATATATATATACATCCAAATCTAAGCAGAGCAGGCTTTGGCTCCAGATGTGAATCTCTGAATATTGATCATGGGGAAAGCTAGTTCCCCATATCCCCCAGGCTGCAGCGGCTGACACACAAAGCACCTCTCTTAAGCCCATAAACCAGCTTGTACAATTATTTAGATAAAGAGGGCGACAACAGCAGTGTATGCCTCGCAACCCAGAACCTCCTCCTTGGCTCTCATCCGCCTACTACTACTCCTGCTCCTCCTTTTCCCCTTTCTCTTCATGTATTGAAAGATGAAGAAATGAAAAAAGGGGGCAAATGTGTAATTAGCCACACGTTTCTGAATCCTCCTTAATGTTCATTACTGAAACCAGGGGCAATTACAAGTTCAAAGGGGTTTAGGGCACCAGCAGCCCGCATAATCAGTCGCAAATTAAGCACAGCTCATTTGTCACAGCACGCACACTTTGTATATGAACACAGAAACACACATGCATGCCTACTGTCAGAGTTGAGTCATAGACAGGCTGACAGGCATCAATTTCCATGCAGGAACAAATCTCAGCTACCCCAAAGCACCAAGTTAGGTCGCACAATCCTCTTATGCTCTGAGTCTTTGTTTGCGGTAGACACCAGCAAACACAGCTGACACCTTCAACTTAGCTTGCTCCACATTATACTGTATCCTACTTGCATTCATCCTCTTATAGGTGTCCTGTTTGCACTTACAATCCCTGCCACCACCTGTCCCATCCTGTCTCCATTTTACAGCTCTCTCTATCTTCTCCTGTGCATGTCTCCTCCCACCTGGCCGTGTCTCTGCAAACACGTGACAGTGTGTATTTCATGTCTGTCCCCGGAGGTGTATCTCGGTTACCTCTGGGGCCGGGTCACAATGGCTAATTCTGTCTTCAGGTGGCTGTTTAGCAGACTGAGAGGAGAGCTCGCAGAACCGGAGGTGAGCTCCTGTTACAGGACTCCCTGACCAGGGGTCACCTCAGACACACACACACACACACACACACAGACTGAAAGAAACATGCACACATGTCCTAGCAGATAAGCAAGACTGCTTGTACATGCATGCACACACACATGCATATAATCAGGTACACACACACCAATGTTTTTACACTCAAACTCTGTCACTCCGACACATTGAGCCGGCTTATCTATCCCAGGTGGCTCAGCATTCATCTCTATCCTCCCTTGTTCTCTTTTATCTGCCTACTGTACTACTCCTCTTCTAGTCTTTCTGTCTTCTCCCATTCCCAGATCAGTCACCCTCTTGTTCACATTAGGATTCCCTGATATGATCTCCATGAAGACTTGCTCTAGTGGCCATGCGTTGCCTGTCCTGCCCGGCACCCTCATTGTTTAAGCTGCTCTCACACGGGGACACAGTCAGGTCTCCAGTGAATTGAATGGAGCCCTATCATGTGCTGCTCAGCGTAGTGGGAGAGAGAACTCATTTTTCACTGGGGGAACGACATCCATCTCAGCAGCCAAACGCTGGCTGTTTCATTAAGTAGCCCATCCAGGCAGACAGATGTGTTCACCACACTGCTATGTTTGCCTATGCAAGAGCGTGTATTAACCCACAATCCTTTGGGGGAGATTAATAGGCTACCAGCCCCTTTCCATTGATTATCTCCATGCCATTTTCCCCTCCGTTCCTTGGCTAGATATTAAAAACTAATGAAGCCTATTGAAAACGGGAACCGCGAGGCTCTTCACGGATCATTTTAGGTTATTTGGACTCAAACAGAGAGGGATCTCTTTAAGGCACAGTTTGAGTCGAATTAAGAAAATAAATGTTGAGAGCAGTGTTGAAGAAACAGGAGGGAAAGGGAAAAAAAGAGTGGAGAGTGTGACTGTAAAAAGATGTGTGTTTAAGAAAAGACAACTCTGCTCTGACACATGGAGCGGAGACACGGCAGATGTTAGCAATTCCAGAGCATAGCAAAGCATTCCTAGTGTCGGAACCACGTCCTAATTGCCATAATGGAGGTGGTAAGCGCTGACAGTAATGGAGTCGTGGGGATCCATCCCCAGCAACCTGAATTAGGGGCCGCTTGGCAGATCCACTTCAAGATGGCCTGTGTTTTTTTGCCAAGATACTCCTCTGCAAACTTTTTTAATCTTGCGTCACCAACTTTCTTATCCCTGCCTTGGTGCCAGAAGTGGGGGCTCGGGGGTTGGTGGTTGGCACAGTGTACAGAGTGGAGGGAGAAGGCTAATGGGATGTGGGTGCATGAGATAGATGGGTCAGGCGGCGAGTGAGCAAAGAGTTAAAAGCGTCCATGTGATAGGCTCACCTCTGCACCAGGCCTGGTGAAAGGCGGCAGGGTGCTGTCGGGGAAAATGACTTCCTGAGACATTACCATCAATCACCAGACAGGTCAGGCCCCCCGATCCCCCCATCAGGATGAAGGAGAGGAGAGGGGGGATGGGGATGGAGGATTAGACTAGAGGGGACGAAAACAGAAAGACTGGGTTAAGGCTTGTTGGGGAACGGTACTATTAACAATCTCTTTTTCTCACTGTCTGACTGTTTTATGTCTTTCTGTTCCTCTGCCTATCTATCTCTCCATGTCTTTCGCGCTTTCTATTTTCCGGTCTTCCATAAAAACGGCTACCCAGGCATTCAGGATTGGCCCCTGCTGGTCAGAGTCCTCTCCTCGGCTCAATTGCATCATTAATTATTCCACAGGCAGTTGGCTAGAAGCAAGTCTAAAGAGAGGAAGAGAAATAGAGAGGGAGCAAGAGTTAGATGGGGAGATGGGGGACAGCTGTCTCACACCCCCAGTTGGTCTTGCTTTCACTCTCTGTCTCTCTTTCTTTCTGTAAATGAAGGATGGGAATAGGGGAGGGGCTTGGGTTACCTCAGTTAGCGGTTGTGTTACATTCCTGAGAAGGGAAGGGGTAGGGGGGTGGTTCAACGAGTTGTTGAAAAGAACACAGACGCTTGTCAACAGCCTCTGAGCTAGGCAGCCATCATGCCTTGCTTTAGGCCCGAAGGTCAATGACCCTGTGTCGCACCCAGATAGAGAGCCAGGTAGGGAGAGAGGAGGCGAACCACAAAAAGCTACAACACATCACCATATGGTACGTGTCACTGCTCGTCAGTGGCAGAGGTCAGTCCAAATCCTAAAAAATATGTAAATCCTTCTCTTTCTCTCGTCACCCATAAAACACTGTACGTGAGCAGCGGCTAAGCGCCTGTAGATTAGTTATCTCGGAGACAGTAGAAGGAAAAGGAGAGGCCAGATAGAGAGAAACAGAGAAAAAGGCAAGTGCTAGCAGTCACGGCAAAATGGCCCATTAGATTTAAGGAGTAAAAGTTCATCAGCTTTATTAATGGGAAGGTATATAAATGAAGTATGAATTACCTGACTTTTATGGAGTGGCGAGAGTGAAACTGGAGTGTCTTATGATATAATGTTTTAGTGAGCTGTTCTGAGCGCTCTGATGAGCAGGCTGCAGGGAGGAGGAGAGAGGAGCGGAGAGAGAGAGAGAGAGACTGAAGTGTGCAGGGTCCCCTGAGTCCAGCGGCTGGAAGGTTGCCTGATTGTTGCTAACATGCGTAGCTGATCGGGTTAGCTTGGAGACAGGGACGTCCGTAGCTTCCAGGCTTATTCTTTGCGTGTCATTGGCGAACATAGTAAAAATTGCCGGCATGAAGAAAAAAAGGTCAGCTACATCTCTGATTTTGTCACTCATCTACACATGTGCATGTGAGTGTACAGCCACAGTCGAACATGCATGCAGTTAAATATGCAGAAGTATGTTTATAAACAAGCATGCATACAGTATATGCAAGCACAAGGGGAAACACACGCCACCGCACAGACAGACAGACACAAACACACATGCTCTCCACCATCCTGTAATAAGCGGTAAGCTGAGCTAGCTGATGGTCATCCTCCCATGGGGCTGCTGGGTGGCTGCCAACTTCCTGCCTGCTTTGTCAGTGGATAAAGCCCCAAACAAACGAGAGGGCTGTAGCTAGGCAGGCCAGCCAGGTCAAAGGTCACCTCGGCCCCCGGGCAGGATTGAGCCTAAGAGCACTACAAGGAGAGAGAGGGAGAGGATGGAAGAATGCACTTAAAGATCGGCTGCTATTAACCAGGCCTAAAAGCTATATCCCTGCCTTACCACTCCTTCTCTTCCTTTCTCTTCCCTCCTCTTCTCTTGTTTTTGGCGCCACTTCACAAAGGCATTTTGACTCTACATCACATGTCGACTCTGCTTTGAGGAACATTAAGAAAGTGAAAGATCCTAAGGGCATTTGTCAGTCCACACAGCCTCATGCAGCCAGCCGCCCCTGGGTGTTGAGCAATGACAGGAGATATCTCCTTGACTCATGCACCCCTACATGAAAGGAGAGCTCTGAAGACGTGCATTTCTGAAAGGCAGAAACGGTTTTCAGTAAAAGAGAACAGACACAACAGGTAGGGACGGGGTGGTGACTGATCAGGGCTTGGCTGGCTTTGTTCCATGGAAGTACTTGTGATCTCAGATGAATGCACCTTTGGTTGAGCTATGCTGCTCTGTCTCACTGACAGAGACATGGTCTGTCTGTCTGTCTGTCTGTCTGTCTGTCTGTCTGTCTGTCTGTCTGTCTGTCTGTCTGTCTGTCTGTCTGTCTGTCTGTCTGTCTGTCTGTCTGTCTGTCTGTCTGTCTGTCTGTCTGTCTGTCTGTCTGTCTGTCATACGACTAAGAGCTTGTCTCACTGACAGAGGATAGAGGAAAAGGGAGACAGTGGAAGAGAAAGAGAAAATCTTTTCTCCTCCCCAGCTGTCCATTCAAGGGAGAGAAAATTTGACATGGTTGACTTGAACACATTTAGCATCATTAGCAAACAGGAAGTGTCCCCTGCAGCTGTTTTTCAGCGGGGGAGGGGGTGTTCCTGCCTGCACTGTAATGGACAAATGTTACCCAACATGTTTGCCTTTGATTTTTGACCTGAAAAACAAAAATTGACATTACAAATGTCCTATGATAGCTTCCAAATTGGCTTGACATTCCATAGCCGGCCCTGGGGGGTTTCTTGTTTGTCCTCTGTAAGTGGTTGTGCTCTTGTTGTTGTGTCCTGAGGCTCGCTATTAGAATGTACCGGCCTTTCTCTTGAGAATGTGGACTCTTAAAGAGGCAGAGGGAGAGACTAGAAAGAGAAAGCTGAGAGGGGTCCTGGTTGTGTATTTGAATACTTATGCTCATTAAGTTAATGCACAATGAAATGGACAACCGTCAAGTGGAAACTCACAATCTTCTGTTTAAAGAGTGCGCACACCCCCCTTTTCTCTCCCTCTGTCTGTCCATCTCTCCACAAATTACTCTGTTTTCTATTTCAATTGAAGATCAGCATCCCTTTACTTAGAAAGTTAAACACACAGTCCACAGAACACAATAGAGAAAGAGGATAATCTGAAAGGACCCTGTATGTTAATATTAAGTCCTTTTCCCAACACACTTTACCACCAGGCTCTAGGTGCCCCTGTGCTTCTAGAATTTCTTTCAAATGGCCTGTAAGCTTCAGTGTGTCGGAACAGTCTCTTAAAACCTAGACTTGTTTGATGCATGTATTTATACATCCTGTATTGGAATTACTGAAACTTTATTTTTTTCTTTACCCATTAAAACTGAAAAACATATAAAATATATTTCTTGTGCAAACTTATTTGGCAGTGTTTTGTTTTTATTCCCCTTATGGTAGAGTTTTTTAACTCTCACTCTAGTCAGTATAGAAAATCATTGCTTTTTTACAATGTGTACATACGTCATTAAACCATTGTCGATGTTTATTCAGTGGCTTAGGTGGTTTGTTCACTACACTTTAGCTACAGCATGTGCTCCCGGGGACTTTATGACTGGCAACAGTGACAAGTGGTGTGGATATGAGATTGTTCAATGAAGGCAAAGTGGGTGGGTCTTCTGCTTTGACAGGCGCGCCAGGCCTCTAATGATCTGCTTATAGGCCCTTAAAGTCCCTCGCAAAGACAAGAGAGCAATTACTTCACACTCCCAAAAAGCGACATCATGGAGGAAATAAAAACAGGAGGTTCATTTTTAGAGACTTATAAAACATTGAAAAATCCACCAAAATCTTAATTGAACGTTATTGAATTTAGGAACAAAACCCTTTGTATTGTTCGGACCCTTAGCTGTAGTCATTGCAACAAGATGTTTCAAAGATTTCTTAAGAGCAAGTAGTGGCTGTGTGCTGACATCAGGCGAGCTGGAGAGCAGAGCAGAACAGAGCTGGGTGCCCCTGAGCAGGCAGTTACCACAACAAAGTCAACAGACTGGTCTCAAAAACCAGGCCAAATTCCTGCCCTCTAGGACCTGGCTTAAAGCTTGAGCGGAAACTTTGAAAGAGGGGGACGAGATGAGATGAGAGGAGAGGAGGGAAAGAGGTAGGGTGAGAAGGATACGAGACGAGGCCAGGCCAGGCGGGTTAGCGTGTAGCGAGAAAAGGATAGCTGCTGGGGCTTTTGGAGTACGGCAGGAGAAAGAGAGATCGACGGAAATGAGAGCGAGGGAGAGACTGAGAGGAGACCAGGCCCCGGCTGTAAGGATGGAGGGATCGTATTCCTCCTCTTGAAAGCGGAGGGGCAGCCGTGTGGTGGAAAAAGAAGCCATGAACTCGATCTGACGATTAAATTGGCGCATCTCTATGGCTGCAGGCCACAAATGAGACCAGGACCACAACAGAGCACGCACACAGTATGTGTATACAACTGTTGGCAAACTCCAATAGATCTATAGGTTGAGTTCAGTTGATTCACATTTGGGAGTCTTTTACAGATTTCTGCATAGATAATGAATCTTCATTTTCTTTAATGGATAAAAGTGATACCTTATTATCATTATGCATGATGGCATTTCCCCTAAAACATCTCTCTTTTTTGCTGGTCGATTTGCTAAGTCTGGAGGTGCATTGGGATTGTGTGGGAGTGATTGCTATTTAGCCTCACGGAGCTTTGTACAATCAGATGCCTATAAACTCACATATCCTCCAGGGCTCCTTCCTCACCCACATCGCTCCTCCTGACTCCCCTCACCCTCTTTACTGTTACTGTAGCTTGGCAGGCAAGCAGGGCAGTTATGCTGTAGAGCTTCCCTACAACCTTGCGCCATCTCCAGTGAACATAAATTAATGGTGTAGAGCAAACAGGCTGCTGGCTGAGGTCCAGCAGCTGGCTTCAGGAGCCCAGCCAGCGATTGTTGTGGCGGGCCATGGCAGCAACAGCAGCAGTAGTAGTAGTACTGAAGCACTGCCAACCAGCCGACCAGCCAGCGAGTCAGAGAGGCAGACAGACAGACTGGGGGCCCTTTCGTTCTATAATAGATGCCGCGGGCCTTGCCAGTCCGCCTTGTATTTGCAATCATCACTTTTTTACTGTCAGAGGGCAGTCCACTGAGAGCCCTTATACTTACTGTGGAAGCTGGAGTCTGGAGTGAGAGAGACACAAGTGCAATGGTATGTTCTGAATGCAGATCGTGTGAGGTGTAGATATGGATGTACTTTAATTTGCTGTTATCAGAGGTTGGCATGCAGTGTGTGCAGTTTTGTAGGTCGGCATCATGTGAGTTCTGTTTATAAGTTGGCTGCATGTATGTGTGTGTGTGTTTGTGCAATCAAGAGAGGGAGAGAGCAGCCGGGTTCAGTCATTGAGTCATGTGGCATTCTTGCCTGTTTTCAGACTGTTGTCAGGAAGTGGTTTAGTTCTCAGTAAAAAAAAATTGACTCCCCCAATCTCCAACCGCCTTACAACAAAACACACAAAGAGGGAGTGAGAGAGTGATGGAATGAAAAGAGTGAATAAAGGAGATATATATAGAGTTGAGTTTAAAGATATAAATGGTGATGATAGGTGTGGAAATAGTATTTAATGTAACTTCAGTTTACACACTTCAATCAGTTTGGTTAATTTGCAATCCCTCGTTAATGCTCAGCTAAGTATGGGAATAAACTAGACATTAGTTCACAATTGATTAAATAATCAAATTTACGTTTAAAATCCCAAAGCATTACTTCTGTCAGAATTATAACTTGATAGTAATAGTTCTCTGCATTTTGATACATTAGAAAAATGATTATCATAGAAATATGAAGCTCCTCTTTTAATTGACACTCATCAATCTATTTGATGTTTACAGATGGAAGTTATTAACTGCGTGCTTCCATTTAAACCACCAAATCTGTCAGAAAACAGAAGCTAAAAATCCAGAGATTGCTATGTGCATAGTAAACAGGCGTGATGGATTCAAAAACTCCAACTGGATTTATTTGTCATATCTGTTGGATCTCCCGGTAATGCCGATATGCATTCAATCTCATTGTCATTTGTCAAAGGAGCCAATTGTAGCATTATTAACAATGGCAACTTCATATTTAAAATGTGCCAATCTTATGCAGAATTCATATTAAAATGTCATTCCTATATTTGATTGCGTTTATTTCTGACAGTGAACGTTATTATCATCCTCCGGTTGCTTTGATTAAAAACAAATAAGATTCCAATCAATGCGAGTGAGGGATATATGAAAGGAAATACTGGGATACAATAATGCTGTAAACTAGACACAAACTCACATTGAAGCCCATCAAATATTTCCAACACACAGAAGTATTTCTATGCAAAAAGTTATTATATAGAGTTATCTCTGTTTAGAATTTGCCTTATTTATTAGGTCTAAAACTGTAATGTAAAGACGTTTAAACATACACAAAATATATAAACAAGATTATTTAATAACCCCATGCAAGCTAGGGCTAAATCACATGAATCATCATCAGCAGATCCTCAGTGTTGCCCCGGCAACAGGGTAAACAGCCAATGGCTTTTGATTTCCTGGAAGTCATTAGCATGGAATAGGTTTGCAAGCCACTGCGACCTTGTGACCTGGGCCTATAACTCATGTCACACACTGATGATGTCATTAATCAATGGGGTCCACCAGCGACTCTTGCAAGGGGTTGAATGGTGCGACCGGGATAATGATCGGGCTGTGGGGTTTGAGGACGCCGGCGAAATAGGTGTCAGGAGGGTACGAATCTGATATACAGCAGACGGGATGTTGAATGAGTAGATAGGAGTGGTCTGGTGTGAAGTAAGAGTGGTCCAGCACTGGCTGTGGTTATTGTATATGGTGAAATGCCAAGCTTGGGCTCAGGGGGGGTTTAAGGACCATACACAGCAGATGATGGAGCCCCCTCAGCTTGTAATGTTCTGCAACCGCAGGGGCCATTACATCCAGCACTATCAGAGAACACAGAACACATCACACCCTGTAATTTAACCAACACACACACACACACACACACACACACACACACACACACACACACACACACACACACACACACACACACACACACACACACACACACACACACACACACACACACACACACAGGTTCATTCTCAATGACTGGCAGAATGCAATACACCTGTGTGTGTGTGTGTGTGTGTGTGTGTGTGTGTGTGTGTGTGTGTGTGTGTGTGTGTGTGTGTGTGTGTGTGTGTGTGTGTGTGTGTGTGTGTGTGTGTGTGTGTGTGTGTGTGTGTGTGTGTGTGTGTGTGTGTGTGTGTGTGTGTGTGTGGATGTTTAGCTGTGCTTTTTTAGGTGAGATTGCAGGAGTTGGACAACATCAGGATAGTGCAGGCTTGGGCCATTAACAGCCTTCAGCATAATTAACAGAGGTGTTTTCGATCCCACTCTGCCTAGACAACAAATTAAGGCTGCTCATTTCTAGCTCTAATTATTTATAGACTGGATGTTTTACGTTTTGCGGTCAATCCTGTTTTAAGGATATTGGCCTTGGTGTTTGAAACTGCACATATTGAGCGGATCCAAAGCTAGTGGGGAGATTATCAATACCATCTTTGATCTTGCTCCGTGTTTGTGTTTCATCCATTAAATAACCATGTCATACTGTCTCCTGAGGGTAGAGAAGGACATCTCCAGGAAGAAACACATTAGAACAGATTTAGCACTTTGCTTAAAATGCATTCACCAATTCATCTCACGTTTACTCTTTTCATATCAGATTTTTTGTGCTCATTGGGTGATTTACTAACATATATATTTTTTTATTGAGGCGATTAACATTAAGAGGTTACTCAGAGGTCTAAATAGACGTTCTCCAATTTCACGGCTGCTGCAGCCCTGTAACCACTAGGCCCACCATGTCGGCTTATTTCTCACGTCTGTGTTTCTGTGTGTGTGTGTCACCATTGCCACTACACACTATTTTCTGTAGCTGGGATTTCGGAGCCCCATACTCTAAGAGAAGCTGCCACAACATAAAGTGTGGGTGGCCTGCAGTAACAGCCATAAAAAGTATGTGCGTGTGTGTCGGGGAGGGGGGTCAGCAAGAGTTGACGATATATGAAGAGAGGATGAGGATAGGTTGTATACAGACATAGTGTGTGTATGTTTGTGTGTGTGTGTGTGTGTGTGTGTGTGTGTGTGTGTTTGCTTGTCTGCAGTGTATATGTGCAAGTGCATGCAAGTCTTGGGGTTGCAGGGGAGAATTCTAGTCTGACACAGGGAGGGAAAGGAGAGGTGAATGAGCCAGAGCTGGGAGGGGTATGAGATGAACGAAATAGGATTTTTTTTTTCATGTCATGTCTATGTGGTCAGAGTAAATCTCCTTACTCAGGGTTTTGTATGTGATGGGGGGCTTTAACGTCCCCACTCTCCTTGATGAGACATCTTTCTTGTTTGTTCAAACCATTCATTACGTGGTGGCTGCTGGACGAGCTATGCCGCTGGCCGGCGTATTTATCACCGGGCTAAAGCGCGCTCCGGCTGACAGTAGGCGATTGATGACTGGGTCTGAGCTTGAGAGGCTGAGGAAGCCTTAATACAATGTAAATGACCCACTCCCATTTCCAATCTAGGCTGCTCCTCTCCCCACACCTCCATACCACATCATCTTAAGCTCTGTCTCAATTTGTGTATATGTTTGTGTAGTGTGCGTACACAAAAAAGAGTGGGAGGGAGTGTGTGTCCTGTTGTATTTTCAAGCCTGTTTTGATTGTGACCGAGGTCATAGCTAATGTTAAAACGCCTAGGAAGCTTGGGAGTGTAAGGGGGAGGGAAGAGGGAAAGAGAGACTGTGCTCTCATTACATGTTGTTGTCCAAAACAGACACACACACACACACACACACACACACACACACACACACACACACACACACACACACACACACACACACACACACACACACACACACACACACACACACACACACAGAAGCCAATAGACATTGCTCTGTCTTGCCTAGCCAAGGAAATGTCAACACGTGGTAATCAAAAAATGTATTCCTATGCAAGCATTATCATCTTTCCTTTGTTAATAATTTTAGCATATTAAAAGGGACCATGAACACAAGTCCAAATCAGAGTTATCCTTTTCTGCAGCCGGGACTCATTATTTGTCCAATCTCAGCCTTGTTTGTTATTAATTGAGCACATTCCTCTAACCATTTTTTTTGGTCTCTACTTTAATTAAAACAGACTACATTCATACAGGCAGTACTACCTGAAAGGAGAAATATCCCTCTCTGCTGATACGGAACCTCACTTACATCAATTATTTCAGCAGTAATAAATGAGAAAATTGTTCTTGAGCAACTGTTATCATTTCAAGTTAAAATTGAATTAAATTAACATGAGCCAGGCAGATATTACCAGCTTCATGCAATTTGCTTTCTCGATGAGTGTGACGCTGAAAAAATGTGTATAAGTCATGAGGCTATAGGTGTTTTCATTGAAGGGGAAGAATGTGTGTTAATGGAGCTTGTTAATGGAGGTTCTAACCATCCGAAAATAGAGGAGGATTTAGTTGTCAGCTTTAAAGAGGATTTGTTGTGTGTTGTGATTTGCAGGTGTCATGTCTATGAATATTTGCTTGTGTGCATTTCTATTTGCACATAGTTGTGCAGATATGAATGTGTATCCCTGTTTGCATGCATTCGCTCTGTCTACAGTGGCTGAATGAAACACATAGTGTCTCATTTGTTTCGTTTGCGTGCGCCCCGACTCCTAATCTGGCCCTTAAAGACATCTGTCACCAGCGATCACTGTTGTTTTGTCATGCTTAGCAAGCCCAGGGGGAGCAAGGCAGCCCAAGGTCTGCCATTTATATCAGCCCATGTTCTCTAGATTGGACCTGACACAAATAGTATCATTGCTTCCCTGGTCGCAGAATTACATTTTCAGGTAAAAATGTTGGCGTGTCTGTGGAGGAGATTTCACAGCTTTCTGTTCTTTTAGCATTAGTCCGTATTCAACTGCTCTCTATGAAAGAGCCAATACCACAATACATGTCACACATTCAAGGAAAGATAAATGCATTCACTGTAAATCTGCACCCACTCATTCTGTTGCTCAGTATTATAAAAGGATCTTCAGACACCACAGTATCTGCTTTTAGGCCTGCTTTAAAATCTTTGTCTGTGTGAGCCTGTAAGAGTTGTTTATATTTCAGCTTGTAGTACATATATCCAGTTTGTACATTATATGTTGTGTGTGGGCGGGGTGGGGATAGGGAAGGGGGTTATAACAGTTGGCAAACTTGTTGGGCCAGCTCTGGCGGTTTGATCGCTGAACTGTGCATCTGTGTTGTTATGTGGGTGGACACGTGTGAGCTGTGAATGTCTATACAGTGCAAGGGAGGGGCAGGGTCGGGTGGATGTCGCAAGAAGGTGCAGTCTTGGGTTACACAATACACAAACAGGGGCACATATTAAGTACATACAGTAACAAGCAACAGTCGGGAACTTGACTCGGAGCAAGCCCTTCCAGCGCTTCTCTTTATGAGTGTTTATATTTGGATATTTATATTAATCTGTATGTCAAAGAGGCTCATGTGTGTGTTTCTCTCTCTGTTTACTCCTACAGCACCCATACCCCTCTGAAGAGCAGAAGAAGCAGCTAGCCCAAGACACAGGCCTCACCATCTTACAAGTAAACAACTGGTGAGTCAAGATTTCTGCTCGCCCTATCTCCACCACCAGCATCGCTCTGCCTTTCATTTTCAAAAGCCTTCGCCTCCTTCTCCGCGCCAAGTGTGAAAACCGTTTATGTACAGCCCTCCCTGCCGCATATAAACACACACATAGGAGCACACGTCGATCTACACACGGACAACCTTTGTAACATTATTACATATAAGCTACTGGGATGTTCCGGTGTTATCGGCAAAGTGTTCTGTGGCTAAGTCAGTGGCCTTTGTGGTTTGATGCACATGTATTTAGTGGGATATATTTAAGGGAGAAAGGCAGCGATCATAAGCTACCCCTACAGCCCCCACACCCACCCCACCCCTTCATCCAAAAAACCTACCTAGCACCGTCACTGGTGCCCCCACAAAAGGCAAAACTGCCTGCCACCCCCCTCCCCATTTTACGCAAGCTATATGGTGGATTAAGGTTTTGGTGGCCTGGCCAGCAGGGCCTTTGTAGATGGCTTAGCACATAACTGGGGGTGGTGGATTAAATAAAATGATCACAGAAGCAAAGAAATGATACAGGAATTACTTATCAAAATACTAGCCCAGGTTTTATCTGCAGCTTAATTTTGTTCAGTACATTCTCAGGGTGATGTTCAGATTAATTGAACTGACAGCTTCTTTTCAAATTTCCGGGAAGGTATTTGCACGGATTTCAGGTCTTACACAAACTTAATTATATGGAACCCCATTTTATCATTCTAATTCCATGTAGCGGGGGTTCTATTTACAAATGACAAGTCTGTGCCTTTTATTCACAGCTTTCCTTAATATATTTATCAAAGCGGGTTCATTTACAAAGTGCTCTATCTGTTGGTTACAGGCAGGCCGACATTAACGAAGCTTTTAGGTTTATCAGACTCGCAGCCTGACAAGGCACCCGAGGGTCAATTGATTTTTTGGTTCCGTGATACATTTTTTTTCTCATTTTTCCTGGATCACAATGAGAAACATGCCTAGAGAATTAGCCTGGTTTGTCGGCCTTATCTATCAGCCCCCTCCCTCGTCCTCCCCCCTCCTTTCTGACATCCTCTCTCTCTTTCTGTGTCTGTCTCTCACCCTTTTCTTTATTCCCTTTTAGCCAAGGGAAGTCAAGCTACTTAAATTGGCCACAGGAACCGCTGTTATCAGACTTTAATGCACCCTACAGTGTGGATAGCATTTCAATTACACCAGTAACCAAAGATTAGCCCCCGCTTGCCTGTTTCATGCCTTGTGCCACCGTTTCGGGACGCCACGCACCTTACCTACAGGAGCAGAAAATTGAGTTGCCTTGCCTGTGTCATGGTGATTAATGTAGAAATAGTCTGCAAACCTGCGAGGAGAGAGAGAGGGAGAGAAATAGACTGAGACATAGACAGAGATAGATATAGGAAGAGTCCCTGCCTTCTCAGAAGCCATGAAATCCAAGCCTGGCTCTGAAATGCCTCAGATCCATTTATAAAGCAAATCTCGTGCTGGGCAACATCCTCTTGATCCCTGTTTACCCACATCCACACACACACACATAGGTGGTCATGAAGCTGTGTACTAATGTTACACCAGCCATGGTAACAAAAACACACCAAGAATCAATCTTCACAAATAAAGTCATTAGAGAGGCTTATAATCTGCTGCTCTATCTGTGGTACATTCAGATGATGCAACGTTATTGGTTATTTTAAAGTGAGTTGAAAGATTAGAAAGAGAGAGGAAGCTGAAACGTCTCGAGGTGCTTAACCAGGCAGGACTGTTTAATATCACTTTGTTTGGGTTGTGCCCTTGCTTTTCGTCTTTGGTTCCTTGTTCCAGTGACTGCTGAGAGGGTCCACCCAGGATATGACAGAACTTTGCCATATGAAATTCCTGTTTAAAAAAAAAAAAGCTCTTCAAATTCCTGGCTGGCCCCTTGCATTGTTCGGTAGTTCCCTTTGATGCATGGCCGCTGCCACGTTACTGGCCAAATAGAGGGAGAGGACGATAGAGACAGAGGGAGGGAGAGACAGAAGCAGAGGACTAGAGGGGGGAAAGGGAGGGGATGGCTGCCGTCTTCGGTTTCCAGAGCTCTCCCTCGGGGAAAGGATGTGCTGAATCAGGGCTTTGTCCACCGGCACAATCGCAGCCTAGCGAGGGCACAAGGGTGCTCTGTGTGATAGTCAATAGACAGTGCATCTCGCTCTCTCCCCACTTGCCCCATCAAACTTCCGCAAATCATACTCTCCTACTGACACCTCCTGTTACGTTTACCTGCAGCACACAAAACAAAACCCTCAGTTCTTGCTGGTTTCAAACTTTTTGTTTCTGTACCAAAGAAGATACTCCATCTGGTTCTTTATCCAGATTGTATCATAAGCTGCCAGCCTCACCTGTTTGTATCCCACACCCCATTAGCTGTCTGATGAATATAAGAAACAAAAGTAAAGGTTAAAGTCCACATCTCCCTGCACTAGTGTTTAGCAGACAAGAAGGCAGACTTGATTATCCTGTTAATAGTATAGTATGTGTGTATGTACGTATGTGTGTGCATATAATGCACATTATTACTAATGGGAACATTCTTCTCTCTTAGTATGTTCAGATGTGTGTACAGTATCAGGGCGCCATTAGTTGACCATTCGGTAGTGTTTGCTTGGGCCACATTTAAGACAGCTGGCGTCATGCTAACAGAATGGGGGAGTGGTCTGACGTGTAATTGCATTTGCTTAAGATTGCAGGAAAAAGGTGAGGGCCGTGTCACACGCGGGGTTAGCAAAGTAGGTGAAACGGCAGACTCAGGGGTCTATATGCTTGAGAATCGTTTACAGTTTACAGTTTCTAGTGGTATATATGCCTGCCTCAGCAGCTCTTGGTGTCCTGCTATCAGTCTGGGCTAAATGGGGTCTGACCGAATCTTTTCATGTCTCAGCGTCAAACCCAGCACGAAGCACCCTCACTCACTGCCATAAACGCACACGCCAACTATCCTGCCGTTATTTACCACCACAGTAATGCACACACACACACACACACACACACACACACACACACACACACACACACACACACACACACACACACACACACACACACACACACACACACACACACACACACACACACACACACACACACACACACACACACATACACATACATGCACGCAGGGTTATTACATGGGCCTGAGAGATGACGCCGATGACAGATGACCGAGAGAAACAGCATCTAAAAAAAGGAAGGAAATCGTCCCCTCATTATTCCCTCATCTCAGAGGCAGCCAGTTGGTCATTTCCACAGCAGCTAAAGAGAGAGAGAGGACAGAGGTAGAGCAAGTCAAAGAGTGAATATGACAGTTCTTGGCATCTATGATGACTGACTGCTGTGCCACTGGAGCACTAATAACAATAAAGAGGGCACTAAGCCACACTCTATTTTTACTTCTCTGCCTCCTCTCTACTGCCCAGGGGGGAATACACACACACACACACACACACACACACACACACACACACACACACACACACACACACACACACAGGGGAGAGGCTCTAATTAGCGGCAGAAAGGAATACAATGAGTGAGTTATTAAGACACAGGGGCGGATCGCAGCCAACCTTTGCCCCCTGTCGGAGCACAGGTCACATGATAAGGGAAGGATATCCGCCAGACGACGGCGCCAAGCAGCCTGTGCCCACTGAGGAGATGAAATACTCTCAATCTCTCAAGCTTTTCAGGGCAGGGCATGGTGCACTGATTGTTTTTTTTTTTGGTGTCTCGAAAATCTTTGCTCGCCAGAAATACAATCTTCACATTAACAGTATTTGCATTCCAAACTAAATTACCGTATTCACGTACTTGTTTAGTATTTGTCCAGTAACATGTAGTATAAGGCAGGTGGAATAAATAAAATAGGAGCTCATAAGAAAGGTAAAGCTAAATAAAAAAAGCTTTATGAATGCTTTACCAAATCTCTTAAAGGTTGCATTCTGCTGTAACACAGCATGCAAATAAACTGAGTTCCAAACAGACTGCTCTATAGCTCTCTTCACAGCATGATCCCCATTCCCATTCAGATCCTCAGTTTTCCTGCTCTCTGCCTTTCATGGATCCCTCCAAACTTCTCAAAGTTAAAATCACACAAGTACAAAGTAGCTGTGCTGCAGTTTCAAATGCAAATTGTTATATGGTCAAACACAATTGTGTGTGGTATCTAAGAAAGCATGAAAGTGAAAAACCAAAGCCAAATTTGTTCTTCCACTTAGTAAAGCACTTTCCAGCCCTCATTCCTCATTCCAGTGAGAGACTTAGAAACACTGGCTTTTATGATTTTTTTATGATCCTCTGGTTTGGCGGGCAAACCCATTATGAAATACAAAATAATAACTAATATTTTCCAAATGTAACATAAAGCTATTAAGCTCGCCCCGCCGCC
Source organism: Eleginops maclovinus (assembly GCF_036324505.1). Lineage (NCBI taxonomy): Eukaryota > Metazoa > Chordata > Actinopteri > Perciformes > Eleginopidae > Eleginops > Eleginops maclovinus. The sequence goes on from NC_086367.1 coordinate 16,349,077, forward strand.
TTTTTTTCCACATTCTTTCAAAGTATTTAAGTCTCTCAAATCGCACACAGAGGTTTTTGAGGTCCCTTTTCCCTCTTCTCTCTCTTCTACATACATCATCTACTACATCCTTGCATTTGGGTCTGTTGGGCTAGTTGACTGAAGTTGCTGGTTATCTGTCTAACTTTGACCTAGATGGAAATGTCAGGCCTTTTTTTGGCTACAACCAGGGACTCCCGACAGTGACCATCTTATGCCCCTGGCTTTCTAAATATACAGCTGGAGTGTGGAGAGGTTGCGGCTGTGTGTGTGTTTGTTTGTGTGTGTATCCTACTAGTGTGTCTGTGTGCGAGACCCTGAGTGTATATGTGAGTCTGACTGAGAGAGAAAGAGACTATCGGGGCACTGCCAACACAGGCATCATGATCCCTCTCATTTAGGGACCGCTAATTGGCAGTTAATTAGCAGAATTGACTCTGTTGTCAGATCTCAAGTGCCAGCCCCCCTACCATCACCCCCTTCCCGCTAAATTCATTTGATCTGGCGGCTTTCTTGATGCTGTAATAATAATCCCATTTCATCTGTTTTGGAGGGGGAAACACATTTGGAAAAATATTTTCTTTATTGGCAGAATAAAACATATCAGGCTCCCTGTTGGAGTAGGTTTCATTTTGTTTTTCGTTTTGTTCCACAGTTGTTACATTTCCAAATGTCTGTTTGCGGTGCAATCTAGACACATGCCGTACTTACAGGATAAGCCATGGTAGTGTTGAACAGCTGATGCTAATGTGCGCCACAGTGTTTATGTGTGCACTCAAAGTATATGTGCTGCGTGTGATACATGAACACATGCCGCTGTTGAAACGCTCAGTGTGATTAACAGGGCCCACTCCCACTTTATCAGGCACTAGGGGCACATTGGGTCATAGCATGGCATGGACACCCACCGTGGCAATCGAGAAGCCCTTTGCCCACCTCTGTGCGAGCCCAGAGTTATGAAAAACAGGTGGAGCTTTAAAAAGAAATTGGCACTGTCGGGCGATCATGCATGAAAATGAATGCTTTTTTACTTGTTTTCCCATTTCATGCTCAAGACTCGCCAAGGCTGTGGAATTCTCCCAGCAAAGACGGCATGCGAGGAGAACGAAGCCAGACGAGGAAAGATAGAGGCAAAGAGCTGAAAGAGGCATTAGAGAGAAAGCATTAGAGAGGGAGAGATGGAGAGAGATGGGAGGAGGGAGGGCTTTGTACTCCTCTGCTCCTTTTGGCTCTTTTATTCCTCAACGGCTTGGTTTTATTGGTGGGTCGTTTAATAACAAGGGGTTCTGCGTTTGAAATGAAGTCGAGCTGCGTTTGCGTGGGCGAGCCTCCCTCTTTTTTATTTTAAGATGGTAATTTCTATACTAGGGGTGAGAACTGGAGAGAGATCGAGAGAGAAAGAGAGAAAGAGAATACACCAGAGAGAGGGAACGGAGTGAGAGAAACTGGAAGGGAGAGCAGGGAGGGTGAGAGTGTGGGATAGGGAGAATACAAGGGAGGAAAGTAGGTTAATTTATTTCATTTGCAGGAAGAGAAAGAACTTAAAAAGAAAAAAAAAAGGTTGGTGATAGTGAGAAAGAAAGTGTAGGATGCTGTTTTCATGAACAAGCAGCTTAATGCACACGGGCAGCCACAGTAAGCCTGCCAGAATCTCCCTGTGCCTGAGGCCATCTGTGAGCAGAATAGCAATTTTATTACTTTGTCATTAAACCAATTTCACAGCAGTATTGTTTGTTAATGAGCAGCCGCAAACGAGCGAAGATGTCACGTACTAGAATAGCAGCAAGATTTGTGACCCCAGTTCTCCTCTGTCTCATTCTGCCAACCTGTGCCTCATTCTTATTCTTCTGCTCTTTCCGCCATCGCCTTCTTTCTTAACATCCTTACTGTCATCCTTACTCTCTCCCTGCCATCCTCCCCTCTTGCTCATCCCTCCTTTCCATCCCATGTTGTAGGGGTCCGTGGCCCATAAAAGGGGAAACTGCTGAGAGATAAAATGCAAAGTCTATACAGTCAAGTCTCTGTTTATGAGCTTCCATTTGCCTTTAGAGCTCATTGGGACGAATGGTTTCTCCATGGGCTTTCAGGGCATGCAGCTGGAAAGCCTGGGATATTGGCCTGTTATTTAGCTCTGAAGCCTGACATGGGTGCCAACGGCAAGTGCCAGCAGAGGGACCCGGAGTATGAATAGGTGCATAAGTCGTTTGGATTGTATGCTAGATGATGTCATGCTTTTATTGTCAGAGTTGTGTCGAGTACCAGGCTTGATTACCGCCATTTTTTTAATGAATTTCATTCATGCATTTAAATAAAAATGTAAAAGTTAATGTCTGTCTGAAGGTAATTGGAATGGTCTGTTTTCACAAAGAAAGCTGTGCACTTCAGCTGCTACGGTGCTATAAGCTGCTTTATGGCTGGTCAGTCTGTTTATGTTACTCTGGAGGTCAGTTGGCACAGATTCTTGGCCCTTTTTGGTTTATGACTGAGACAGACAGAGAGACAGACAGACAGACAGACAGACAGAGGGTGAGAGAAAGAAGGAAGCAGTGAGAGAGAGTTAAACCCAGAGGCCCCAGAGGATCAGACAACCTGACAAAGTAGATTTGGCATAATTAGTTTTATCTGCTGAGGGAGATAGCCAGAGGAAGCTGTGTTAGCCACAGGGTGCTGCAGTGTGTATCTATGTGCTGATATGTTCTGGGTTGCTGAATGTTGTGTATGTGTTTGGAAGGAGGGGTAAGGGTGTGGGGGGGACTAAAAAGGATAAAGGTGACCAGGTGTAACAGAATGGCCTTGAGGGTGTGGGTGGGTGTGTGTGTGTGTGTGTGTGTGTGTGTGTGTGTGTGTGTGTGTGTGTGTGTGTGTGTGTGTGTGTGTGTGTGTGTGTGTGTGTGTGTGTGTGTGTGTGTGTGTGTGTGTGTGTGTGTGTGTGTGTGTGTGTGTGTGTGTGTGTGTGTGTGTGTGTGTGTGTGTGTGTGTGTGTGTGTGTGTGTGTGTGTGTGTGTGTGTGTCAGAGAGGACAGGAGCTCCTTCTTTAGCTGAGCTCTTTAAACTCTGTGAACCTCTACAAGGTATTTTCTCTCTGTCCAGGCATGCTCGTTCTCTCACTCTTTCTCTGTTTCTCTTTACCTCCCTCTTTCACACTTTGCATTCTCTCTATTCCTGTGTTTGGATATACAGTAACAGCATGTAAATAAGCATCTATCTTTGCTCTGTTTGTGTGGTGTCGCATTCAAATTAACCTCCTTTGACCTCACCACCCTTAAAGGCACAAGAAGAGTGTTTTTAGATATGAAGGTGACAGTAAGTTCCTGGACATCCCATAAGCAAGAATGCTGCCATGTATTTATTTTTTTTACCTGTTGTGTGTTTTCTGAAGCTTTGATTTGTGGCCTTGTGCCCTATGTGGCTTTGAGGTGAAGGCCAATAAGCCCATCATGGAAGACTCTATAAATCAATATAGCCCTTTGTTTGTTTAAGCCATGCTCTACTCTGGTTCAGGCCTGTTATGGATGAGATATCAGTGCAGTCTGTGCCAAGCTGAAAAGGGGAAGGGAAAGGTAAAGATGCCTCTGCACAAAAACAATCCAATCTTAATTGGACTGTTGCCCAAAATCTTGGAGAAATCCAACCCAATAATTGCCAATTTGGGAGAGGTAAGAAATAAACGGTGAATCCTGCCGACATGCTCTCTCCATGCATACGCAAATGTGTTAGTGCTTTGATGAAGTTATCAGAGGTAGCTCGAGGAATTAGCCACTATTATCCAACACTTTTACATGCATAACAGGATGCAGAGATACAGAGCTGGATAAAGGAAGGGGGAGAACAATGAGGAGAACATTACCCTAATCTAGGGTTTCTCTCTTCCCAGCCTTATGAATATTTATTCCTCCCATTTCCGACGATGATGTTTCAATTGGGAGACGGTGAGCATGTGCGGGATAAGGGAGGGCGGCTGAAATATCATGTCCCTAGTGGGGGTGGTCGGCATCTGCCTTCACCCCTTTAAGGAATGTGTGCTTCATCTTCTTCGTGTTGTATTGACAGTTTTGTGCAGTTTTCTCTCAGGCACGAGGTAAAGAAGGGTTATATCATATGACCTGTTTAATTTCAATTGGAATAGAATAGACCTGATCCCTGATGGGGCAGCATGGACATTGTTAAGGGTTGGTTTTACACGTTAACATCATAAATACACAAAACATTTCAGGAGTTACAAAGTACAAGAGACGTGGTAACCCTTAGTTTGATTAAGAACTAACATCTCCTACTCAAGAGCAATTAACCTGAGTGATGCTTTCTGATTTATTTTAATTTGACTTATTATTTTCAAAGATATTTGAATCTTAGCCTAAAAAATAAAATAATTGAGATCTGTATAGGGAGGAATTACTCATGACATGAGAGCCTGCTTACATTCAAGTACCATATTCTGCAGTTAACTGAATGTGGCTTTTGTGAAACACTGAGACTGTTGTATTTGTTTAAGGCTGTCACATATGAAAGAGGCCAGTAAAAGCTGCACACAGTCAGTGGTAGAGCTGATCTGAGAGGCATAGGGCTTGCTTCAGGCCACCAGACACATCAGAGTCCCTGTGGTCCGCTCCACAGTGTCAGTGCTGCTTCTGCCAGCAGTCCCCTCAATAAACAACAGCTATTTATATCACTTGCCTGCTGCTGGGATTTTTAGCCCTAAACTCTGCTTCTGACTGAGCCTACACATGTGTGTTTGTGTGCATGTGTTCACGCTTATGTGTGTCAAAGCGATTATGTGCAATTGAAACTGAAGATAAATTATTCAATAGGGGAGTCAGAGGCAAGTTGACAACATTTGACCAATGACTCTCGTGGTCACTTATATGTGCAAACACACCTACGAAGACACATCATGGAAAGGTGCACGGTGAAAACAGTCAATCACACCCGAGACACAATCATGAGAAAATGATAATATCCCAGTGGGAGGAAGAATTCCCCACCCCCCCCACCCCACTCCCCAAAAAACACACACTGGCTCTCAAGGCTGCAAGTGCTACGGCACCTAAACCCCGGCATTAAAGAATCTCAGTCCTCTATCCACTAGGTTTAGATGTCATTTTTTAATTGCTCAAACTGCTGTGCATTCTCACTGCCCTAAATTCATGGTTAATACTGTGAAGAGAAAAAAAAACTAAGTGGCAAGAGGGGAGAGGGGATATATGTAAGGGGGTGGGGTGTTAAAATGGGGGCACCCTCCCTGTACAACCTCCCATTGGCATTACTTTTCTGACTTTGAGATTCAGGAGTTAATGTCTGCACCCAAACATGTATGTGTGTTGCATAAGGTCTTAACTGCTGAAGCCCCTCTTGGCAGGCCCTCTTCTTCCCTTTGAGTTGAACCCATTATAGTTATATAAAAGAGGCGGAAGAGGAGACGTTTGATATGAAGCAAAGGAAATAGATTGGCCCTATTTCCTGCCTGGCTGCTGCGGCGTAGACACTTGTGTTGCCTAGACGATGCAGGCAATTGACACTCAATTTTGTTTGAAATATCACGCCTCTATCATGCCATTATCAGCTTCCCCTGGTAATCCACAAAGCCGCCCTGTTTGATATCTGACAATAAGGGGGAGTCACAGAGTCGCGGAATCTCTCACTCGATTACCAGGCAGAAAGGGGAAAAGGGTTGAAAATGAAAGGGAGCAGAAGAGGATAGAACCAGAGACAAAGAGAGAGTGAAAGAAATTGAGATGGAAAGATAGTGCAGGAGGGAGATGGAGAGGCTAAAAGAGTCACACATTTGTATGATAGCAGGGAGAAGTGGACGCAGATGGAGATTATACCTGCAGAAGCATAGAAAGCAGCCTAACAGGCTTGGCATTGTGATGGAAAAAAGAAATCCGGGCAATAAGGGTGGCACTTTCATAAGTGAGAAAATGGGGCGATCTTGTAAGCACACCCTCTCATCTCAGGAGGGCTGGTGGGTAGGCAGGGGTAATGATAAAGCTGGATTTATTTTTTCTTTGTATTCTCCCCCTTTCGTCTGTGTGTGTCTGAAAATGTGTGAGTGTGTGCCAGCCTGCCAGCACGTCTCTGTTCTCTCTCTTGTTGGCCCTGCATGAAAGCAGGAAGCCCTCACCCACCCAAAAGGTGAGAAGCTTGCTTATGAGGAATGAGCATTACCTTCCAGCGCTGATGACCTCTGTCATGCCCTATATGCTGGATCCTTCGACAAGGGGCTAATATTGGCATATGTTGAATGTTTTCAGATGCTCTTCAAACAATGCAAAACACAGCTGTTGGTATCTCAGCTTCTAGGCAGGCAGAGAATACTTTTTGTGCACCTATGCACATTAATAAGGTGTTGTCTTAAGGGAGGGAGCCCCAGAGTAAGAGGAGAGGGGTCTCGCTAACAAGGGTGATGTGGATCAACTATTTCCTTAATCCCCCTGTCTAGTTGTGATTTTCAAAAATAACAGTGTTAGTGAAAAAAATACCAGGGCAGAGGTGCCAGCCTCTGAGGAAAGGGAGGTTAATGACGGGAAATATTAGGGGACTGTCTGGTTGAGGAAGAAAGAAAGATAAAGAAGAGATGATTCTACCCTCCTTACATCAGAAAACTGGAAAAGCTCAGGCAGGTTAGCCACGTTGGGTTGCTACAATAAGGTCTCTTTCATACAGGTGTGTTGACGCCTGGGGCAGGCTTGGCCTCAGTCCATTCCATTCACCCTGGCTGATTTGAACAATAACTATCATATCTCTTAAAAGAGAAAGGAGGGTGAAGCGTCAAGAAGGAGATGCCTGAGAGCTGTGTCGGGGCCAAGAAAAACCCCCGCTGCCGTTGTCAGAGCTTGTTGATGTTTTAGGGAGGAAAAAACGGGCAAGTCCCCCCCTCTCCCTCCATTATCCCCATATTTTTTTCCTTTCTCTCCCTCCACTCCTGCACTGGAATCAGTGTTTTTGTGCCGTAGGACAGAGTGTGGTGAGGAGACGGAGGAACAAAGTGCTGCTGTGTGGAGCAGCAGCTGCTGCTTGCCGGATCAAAGGGGCAACAAGCGTGGTCTTCCTGGCCCAACACTGCTCTGGAGGTGTTTGACGGACAGTCAGCAGCTGGGGCCGCACAGCTCGCCATGTAGGGGTCAGGCTGCTGGACTGCAAGGCCCAGGGGTGACATGCCCTCACTGGACAGGGGGAAGAGGGGAGAAGGTGTTAGATAGGAGGGTAAATAGAGGGAGAGATGTCTATGTTTGTTTCCTTTGTTGTTTGTTTTGCTGTTGTAGTTAGGAGAGTTTCCTCTGGGATTTTTACTGTACAGTTCAAATGTAACTAAGATATTTACCCTCTCAATGAATCAGTTTATTCATCATGATGCACAGTTGAATCCTGATTTTAAGGGTACAACCATCACTATAATAGCATTGCACTCCACACTGCAGTATTCCACCTCTTTGGTGCTGACAAGAAATCAGAGCGAGAAAAGAGAGACAGACAGGGAGCGAGCATGCCGCAGTGCTATTGATTTATTTTAATTAGCTGCTCGTTAAATCGTGTCAGTTTGCAACACAAATATATAATTCTTTGTCTGATTTTCCACTCGAGTCTTAATGACTCGTACTCCCCGGGTTTCAGAGAGGAATGACTTCTGAAGCTAGACTGACAGAGCAATTCAAATGTTACTCATATTGGACTGAGGAGGGGGGGCTGCCACAAAAGGGCAATGAGTGGAGTAATAAAAAGGGAAAGAAAAACAGGTCAGTGAAAGTGCATGGAGGAGAGGTGAAACAGTCCCCCTTGAGAGGCAGACAAAAGAGTTTGGAGGGGGGTATGGAAGCACAGTGGATGAGAGAAAAAGGAAAGAAAGAGAGAGCAAGACACAGAGGTAAAACTATGTAAACACAGTGACTGCCCTAAACGTGGGCCCTCTCTGACGTTCCTAAAAAACGATCCTGCCTCGCTCCGCTTCACATCTGCACTAAATCAAACATGGGGGTGAGGTAATGTTCGCCCAGCTTATGTCTCTTGACTCCTGTTTTAACTTAAAGAAGGGAAGAAGGGATGGAAAAGGGGAAACTCTGTCTCTGATAGGATGAGCTTGAGGAAGCTTCCCCGTTCCTGCCCTATCTCCTTGTCTCTTATCTCCATCCTGAAGGAGTGGAACCTGTGAAAAGCTCCTTTGTTATAGTTTATGATAAATCCATAGATACTGTAGGTTCATCCTGGTGGCAAGCTATGAATAAACTGTTACACGGGGCCTCTAAGGAGCATGTGAGCTGATTTAATCAGTGTTGTTGACACTACAGTAGATCAGTGTTGGTGGTTCAGTAGCTCCAGACTGGACTGACTGTACTGTCTGACTGGACCATAATTAGGGTTTGCTTATACTAAACACACCCTCCTCATGGGGTTAATTTGCATGCACTTCCTGGTCAAAGGACACGCAGTGCCTCACTCATTTCTGCCTGTCTTTTTTTTTTGGCGGGAGAGGATCAAACTAAAGCCTTGCTCCTTTGATTCCATTGAGTTGTGACTCAATCGCTGGGGGTTTGGAATCTTTATTTCTGTCTACAGCAGAAGTATGGAAGCAATGAGCTCTAATAGGAACCAGAGGACAGTCATGTTTGCAAGCAGTGATCAGGGATTGAGTTCAGCACATTCTTGTTCAGATTGTGTTGCATCTAATCTTCCTGCAAACACAGACAGGGGTCCAGGAATTTGACAGACAAACGGAAACTTGCTCCCATGTCCCTGGCATATGTTCTCTCAAAATGGGCATGCACAGGTGAGCTGTTAAGGCATTAAACTATCAACAACCTTTTTGATGCAATTTGAAAACTGGCTCCTTTCTTTGCACGCTTGACGGGGCTACATTTGCACTTATTTCTTAGGAGAGATGTTTAGCGTTTCTCTCTCCGCCCTCACTCAGGCTCTTGCTCGGTTTCTTTCTTTCATCACAAACTCGTCAAACGAGTGACCCTACTCCTGATTGGTCTACTCCCTCCGATCTCCACAGCAATTGGCCAGCCAAGCAGCGAAGCTCTCCTGCTCCCTCCCTCTCACTCTCTTTCTCTCTTGGCTGTGCTCCAGGGTAGGGTGGTTTGGCATGACAATTTCTCAGGGAAGGAATGCTGACAACAGGAGCGAGTTACCAGGTGTGGCTGCAAGTCAGTTAACCAGAAACAAGGCCTTTCTGACAGATTGAGAGGGGGAAGTAGGCAAGAAAAAAAAGAGTAAATACAAGCCCTGCATCAGATAAACAGACCGGTTTTCTGTGATTTCATCTTCATAGTATTTCTCAACTATATTTCAGGATGATAATGATGTTGGTTTGTTGCATTAAAGGGGCATTAAGTGGAAGGACTTCATAAAATTGAGGCATGTTTTAGGATTATGTAAGTTCCCAATAAAGTCTCTACTTCTGTCTCTGACCACCCTCAACCCCCAGCACAAACACACTCACACACACAACCACACACACTGGGTATAGCATAACATTGTATGCTAGCCAGGGTATTTAACACCTAAGCGCACAGTCTCTGAAGCCCCCCTCCCCCCTTCACCCTGTGTATGTGAGCAGATATTAGTAACCAGGGATGCCGTGTCGATCCAGCCTCGTGGAGACCTCGTGTCAAGGGGACTCCTGTTGCCCTGGCTCCATCAGTCATATCTGCTGGTTATTTTCCCCTGCGGCCTGCACAGCCACAACACACAGAGCGCTCGTAAACTTAGCACACTGTATCAGGATGTATCAGGAGGGAGGTTCTTTCAGTGGACATATTGTATCTGTGCGTATAGATGTGTTTGTAAACTCGAGTTGCTCGCGCCATTTCAGGGTATGTCAGCAGGAAGTGCTACTCAAGTCCAATTGTCAGTAGCATGTAAAGAATGTACCATTGTGCACATACACACATGTTGACTGACATGTGCATACAGATTCACATGCATGCTCCAACGCGTTCTTAGCACTGCAAGAGCAGTTCTTGATATACAACTTGAAAATGGGTTTAAGACTAAAGGAGGCCACTTGCCCACGTTTAACAGCAGTAGGCCGCTGCCCCCACCAGCCTGCTTTCTCCGGGGGTAATGTACACATTCTGAGCTGTATCCCAAGGAATGACCTCCACACGACCCCCTAACCTTGCCTTTAATTATTTGTTTGAAGACAGCATGGAGTTCCCATGCTGAGAGGTACTCTGTGTGCATGTGTGTGTGTTGGTGTTTCTGTGCGCTAACATTGAGCAGAGGCAGGCCATAATAAGCTCGACCACCAGATGTAGATAATAAAACATGGGCTTTGGCTTGGAGGTTTTTAGCTAGTGTCCCCTGTGAGCCTCCTGTGTTCTGGTTAGTCTACAGACACACTGGCGGTGGTTGTGGTCATGTCCATGGTGTCGATGTGTAGATTTACAGCCCATGCATATGTTTTAGCGAGTGGTTGGGAATTCTGAGTCCCTGTGGCCAACCTCTGTGTCTCTCCAGGGCCTCAGGTCCTCAGATCTGTCCATCTATTCGTCCATCCCCGTTTGACTGGCCTTCATCTCTGGAGGATTCCAGGTTGTGTTGTTCTAAGCACACACCATTAGCAGCTCACGGGTTGAGGGAAAACAGTGTTATCAGGACTGGCTCTGATAATCTCAATTGGCTTTACTCAGACTGATAAAAGGTGCTCTAAGGCCACGAGAGGGGCCCTTCGTCACCCCCCACTCCCTCCATTGCACAGCATCGCCTCCTAGTTACTGTGGAAACTTGTTTAGCGGACAAAAACAGAGCCTTAGTGTGTGTGTGTTTGTGGGTGTGATATGGTGATGGTTGGCCAATAGGGAATGTTGACAAGAAACAGGTCCATGTCAGAAGCAGCAGGGGGGGAAACATTTGAATACAGACATGTTTGTGAGTACAGGAATAAGCTTGTTTGATAATCAAAACAATTGCATTTCAATGAGAGCAAATACACGGACAGCTAAACATGTACCTGTATTATTTTTTGTCATACATCTCTGGTAAGAAGTAGGAAAAACCAAAGTGGAAGAATACTATAAGATCTATAGATCCATGCTTTCATCTTAAAGTAATTCCTCTGCAGTCACTGGAAACCGTATGGGCATGTTTAGCACCTGGGAAGAACATTTCAAATAGTATGTGTTTATAGTTATATCCCAGAATAGGTAAGAATGCACATGGTTGTGATTTTGAGCCCTTTGGTGCGTGTAGGCAGGGAAAAAGCAGGACATATATTTCAGCAGGCCTTGCACTCATTGAGCTTAAAGAAGGGAGTGTGACATCAGGAATGTCTTACTGTTTACTTGCTCAGCTGGTTTTGATGCTGAAAGCGACTCTCTCTATCTTAAAAACTGCAGGCATTTCTGACAGCATAGCTATCTAAGAATGCTTTGTCCCCTTTGTTCTATCAAAAAATACTTTCACAGTTAATAAACCTTAATCCTCATTCCTCCCTTAAAACACAAACCGTGCATTACAATCATATAATTTCCAATCCAACACTCATTGGCGCACCCCACCTCCCTTCCTCCTCTTTCGTCCTCTCGTTCTCATATGGATGCGTTTCATCTTTTCCTCTCAGGGGCCCGCGGCACCCCTGCGTACCTGCACTCTGGATGCCCCCTGGCAAATGAGCGCCGCGTCTCTCTTTTCCCAACCGTGCATTTTGTACGTTTAACCATGTCACTTTGAGTCGGGCAGATTACAGGCGTTTAAGTTCATTGGAGAAGGTAAGGGCAGGTATCAGGGCTTCATGGGGGATTAGGAGCCTAAATTGGTTCCAGCTCTCCCTTCTTTCTAATGACCAGTTCTTTACCGTACTGATGGTGCCATGGCCTGTATGTTAGAAGAGGGCAGTGGGGCCTTTTTTTCCTCTCCTCTCCTTTTTTGGAACCAGCAAAGGACTCCATGCTGGACAGCTCCAACGTGATTTGAAACCCTTCTTTAATATCAACCACATGGTGATACCTGTAGAGCTAAGTCCACACTATGTTTTAGTATGTGAAAGTGAATGAGAGGAAGACAGAGAGAAGAAGAGGGGGGTGAAAGAGGAAGATGGAAAGATAAATAATGCTTGCTCGACCTGAGTGTCCAGCTTGTGTTTGCCGCGGCCCAAGGCATCTCCATTCTATGTTAAAAATGTTGCCCCTGGCTGGCAGTCACCTCCAGATGACCTCCGGCTCTACAGTGGAAAAGCCACAGGAGCAAGGCCGGCTGGGGAGGCTTTGTGGAGCTGCACTTATTCGCTGCTGTGGTGGTGATAAAACTTCAGACAGCCTAATTGATGGGCTCGCTGACATAACAATACCTTGTGAAAGCACGGAGTGGCCCATGCCTGGTCCTCATTTCTAGACAGCTGGAAGGGGAGCAGAACCCCCTACAATGCAGCCAGAGTGGGGGTCCCACAGAGGGGAATGGTAGAGTGGGGGTGGGATGGTGGGGAGCAATGAAAGGAACCATTTGTATCCTGCACTTTGCTAACCTAAAGCTTACTTTGGAATTCCAATGGGTGATAACACAGAAATAACGTTGTTTTGGAGAAGGAGCTGTGGAAAGGACACTGTACACTGTGGATAAAGTTTCTGTGTGACTGGCTGCAGTTAAGGCAGCGAGAGAGTGATGTGCCATGGTGAGGGTTCTTCTGTGCCCAAGCTGCACTTAATACTTGAGGAATGTCTCCCTGGTGCCCATAGCAACCAAACGTAATCAAAAGCTTTATTAAAAGAGGAGGGAATAGATCATAAGGAACATTAAAAGTATCCCTCGCTGGGTTCCCAAGTCAGCACACAATTGCCCTTTTGTTTGTTGCTGTTTTGTTGTGAGCGCCTCTCTCAAGGACTCGGTGGCTAATGTTGCCATTAAGTCATGCAAAACTGTTTTGTCTTTGTGGTGGCTTGTGATGAATCTCTCTGTGCGGTGAATTGCAGGGTGATTTAACGTTTGTTTTTCTACTCTGTTTTCTCTCTCCTCTCTGCCAGGTTCATTAATGCCAGGAGAAGAATAGTACAGCCCATGATTGACCAGTCAAATCGAGCAGGTAAAAAAAAAGACCAGCTGACATTACGTACAGCAGCACAGTGCTGCTTCGCTCTCCTTCTTTCCCCAGCATGAAAACACCCTTCCCAAATCCTTTACTGGCATGCACATCATGCCTGGAGCCCAGATTTTTTAAAGGGGGATCTTACCCCCCCACTTTAAAAAAAACTACTCCCTCTCTCTTCCTCTCATCCCCTTTTCCATCTTTGTGAGCGATGCGTTCAGCAGTGGTGCGGCCGTTTGCTGATTGACTCTAATTGGAGATTTCCCAGTCTAAGTGGAGAGAGAGGTATATTAGCACTCTCTCTGTGAATTACTAATTGGACACAAGAGGAGTGCCAGAAATGCTAGCAGCAATTTACGAGTTATCTCTTCTTTTTTTTAAGCTGTTTTGTTTTTAATTTATTTCTAGTCCAGGGTTAGGGGGGATTCCCCTACATTTTTCTGCTGCGTTTTTTATTTAATTCCCTCAAGAATTCAGAATTTTGATATTAAGTAGTCATTCAGCACATTTTAAACGTCTGGATCGCTACATAGCTACTTAGTCAAATTTTCAGCTTAAGAGTAACAGTTAATGTATTTCCAGTCATGAAAACTGCCCTTAGGAGGGAGAAGGAGTTTAAAACGTTGCCTAGATTAAATCAGATCAGATGTTTGATGTTTGAACACCAACGCAGAAAGAGATTTCAAGATTCAAGATTCAAGAAGCTTTATTTCTTGAAATCTTGAAATCTCTTTCTGCGTTAACTTCTTTAAAACAGATTATGGAAAGCTTCATATTGTTAATTGATGATGCGTTCATTTTCCATATCTATTGTGGTCCGATTACAAAAAGCACTAACTTATTGGTAAGCACACGACTCTGTGATCCTGTAGAATGATTGACTCAACCTAAGCTTCATTGACTTTGGCTTTGCAAAAGAAGCCAGGTTATTTGTCTGAGGGAGGGAAAAGCTGTTTTTGTTGATTAGCAAGCTCCCCGTCTTATAAAGTCCCCACACAGCGGGAAGAGAAATCGCTCAAAACCAACATGAAGCATGATTAAAATAAGCTGCATTTATACTGCGCACTGTGAAATATTTGTCAGCATTTAACCGATATGTGCCAATCACCAATCATTACAAAAGCAGCATGACTAACAGTTCCCCTTAATCTGTATGAATTACAGATTTTCTCAGATAATTATGTTTTAGTCCTAGAATAGGCTTTTTTTCAACAGTCTCCACGGAGCTTTAGTTCATTAAGGCTTATAGCAGGCAAAACAACAGATAACCTTTTTTTTTACTGTATCTTCAGTGTTATAACAGATGATGAGATAGAGAGAGAACTCATTTAATTGAATAATTGTCAAGATGAATTTAATATTTTTTATGACTAGATCACCACTGACTTAAATACGGACTCGCTGAACTGCCTGCCTTGGCAGACATTCTTCTATTCCTGTCAAACTGCATGCTTTCTTCTTAGAGAACAATGTATCTCCTGTGAGTGTGGTTTTGAATGACATTGGTGCAGATGTGTGTCTGTGTCTGTGTGTGCGTGCTTGCATGCATGGGGACCTACTGTATGCGTGTTTGCATGCCACGCGTCAGTCAATGCGGTCTACAAACATGAGCACAATGTCTTACAGTATGTTTGGGCTTGAGCTGGGACAATTGCTGATTGTCTGGTGTGTTTTCTCTTCTTCTTCCCCCCTCCCTTTTTCATGTCCACGTTTTGACTACAATCAGGTTTTCTTCTTGATCCTTCAGTGAGCCAAGGAGCAGCATACAGTCCAGAGGGCCAGCCAATGGGCAGCTTCGTGCTGGATGGCCAGCAACACATGGGGATCCGACCAGCCGGTAAGTCGTCCACCTTTTGTCCTTTTGCACCTTTCCCTCCGTAATGCCTGCTTTACCGGACACCAGTTTTACCCTCAGTTATCGCAACACTGATCCTCTAGCCTGTAACATGTAGATCAGTCACCTCAGCACGGAACAGGTCCCTGAATCAGCCACGTAAACCTAATACTAACAAGTGCTTCACAACCACGATAACACATCTCTTTAAACCCCCCTTACAGTTCCCAAAACTGTCTGCTGCCTGTCTTGCTTGTTTTTTATATCTTATCTAACACATCTGGGAAAATCCCTCATGAATTATCATAACAAAGGGATTTGTGGGATGCCCTGCAAAAATAAAAACACTTACTCTACTTCTTTACACCTTTCACTTCCCCTTCCCTAATCATTTTCCATCTAACCCTTACCAACCTTTCTATCAGTGGTTTTCCTCTGGCCTCCCTATAATTCAAACTCCTGCTGACCCTTTTTCCTGGCGTTTATCTTCTCTTTCTAGGGCCTATGAGTGGAATGGGGATGAATATGGGCATGGATGGGCAATGGCACTACATGTAACCTCCATCTTGTAAAGCAAAACGCAAAGAAAAAGGGGGAAGTAAGTACTGGGCTGTTTTCCTTGTTATTTTCAACTGTTGGTTCTGTGGGTTTTATTTTTCTTCACCCGCATTACCCCTTCTTACCCTGGCCATAATTTAGCAGTAGGCTCTGACCCCCTTCTCCCTAGCATCAACAACTATGAGCCTGTATGCAGGCATGTTCAAGCAAGATACTTTAAAGGGTAGAGGGGGGGGGGGGGCAGTGGTCAAGGATGAAATAAAGATTTGGGACAAAGGGGGGAACCATCCCAGGACAGAGAGGACCCTACGACTTGTGGCGCCAGACAACAGGAACAACAACAAAAAGAAGGAGGGGAAGAAACAACCGGGCATGGCATGTGCAAATTTATTTATCACAACAGTACCATTGCTCTCCCCATCTTGGACAGCCAATGCAAATGTTGGACATTTAGGGAAAAAATAACATCTCCTGGGGAAGGGGCTGACGGGTAGAAATTAAGCAGGCTCCAGTGAAGCGATAAAGAAGGAGAAGTGAAACTGTCCTCCGAGTGACATAAATCTGTCTGGGGAAGGATTGATGCCCAAATTATCTTATATGCAAAGACGGGAACACCGCAGTACATTACGGTCCCTGAGCGAGATATACGGGCCGTGGGTGACATGGCCGATCCTTCACTGGGGGTTTGGTTTGAGCTGTGTAAAGGGAGGAATGAGTGCGGGGGGGGGCTGTGTGTTTTGATTATTTTTTACTGGAGGGAGACGATTTAAGGGGGCGCGGGAGCCAGTGACTAGCCTGACCTGAGACTCACAGACAAGAGCAAGGAGACATTGAGATACATTTATAAGGTTGTAGACACAGGCATGACTGCATCTACAAGGAGGGGATCTCTTTCACACATACACATACGGTCTCTCTGTGGCGCTGACTTCCTGGCTTTCTCTCTGTCACACACACACACACACACACACACACACACACACACACACACACACACACACACACACACACACACACACACACACACACACACACACACACACACACACACACACAATCCCTATACAGCTAAATGGCGGCAGTCTGATTAAGCTGGCCATTCCACCTCCCGCTAGTGCCACTGTGCTGACATTTGAAAAATCAAGACATATCACATCCCAAAGGCGGCAGGGCAGAAGAGATTTTATTTTAACACCTAAACTCCCTTGCCCAATGAGGCACAATATAATAACACTTACCTTGATTAAAAGAACCCTTTATATGTAAATGGAGACTGGATTTTCCAAAGGGTCACAGCAGCAATTCTGCCGACAGAGATCATTTCACCCCTCTAGTCGTTGCCTCCTATCTCTCTCTCTTTCTCTCTCCCTCCCTTTCCCTCTGTCTCTTGCCCGTTTTTTTTTTTTCTCCCATCCCCGCCTGTCTTTGCTAATGGCAGCATGAAAAAAAAAAAATCAGGAAGCAATGTTCCCTAAAACAGCCACACAGAGACAACATTTGCTCAGGTTGGCTAATTCTTAATATAGGGCTATATAATTTTGAGACTATTTAATTACGTAACATACTTTATGCTTCATGACCAATTACATTAATAGCTTAATACAGAGGAATATTATCCTCTCTTGATTTGATTACACAGTCACACAATATGGTATATTTGGTACTTAATTATGGCCAGCCATTGAGCAGGACCACTGTGCCATAACAGAAGTGAACAGCCAGCTAGGGAGGCAAGCATGCAGAGATGGAGAGATGGAGAGGGAGGGAGGCCCAGTCTGTACTCGGTTATTGTCTTCAGATGGTTTTACCACTCTTGTTAATAAAGGAGTGGGGGGGTCTCAGATCTACTTAACAGAATGACTGGAGCTTACAAGACTGGAGATTACCAGCTTACAGTGTCAAAAACATCTGCTGGGCCTTTTAACAGGAGCTGCTCTAGGTTATATGGAGGTGAGGGCACCCATCATACCCCAACACCCTGAATGATTTATTTATTTTATGACCCCAGTAGTGAGGTTTTAAGAGACCTGCTCTGACAAACATGTGCATTTCAAATGAACTGACATGGAAAGGGAGTATTAGAAAATGGCCCAGCTTTCAACCAATGAGACTGATCATTAATCTTGGCCTTTGCTGTCCCCTTTCCCCCCCCTCTCCTTTCTGTCCTCCTCCTCCTCTTCCCCTCACCGGGGCCCTCCAGTGTAATTTCTTAATTGCAGTGTACTAAGGTGGAGGAATGCAGAGAGTGAGCATGCCTAGTGACCTTGCAGCGACCTCTCCCCTCCTATTACAGCTTCTAATCCCCCAGGGGTTCACATTACAAAGCAGGTCGACCCAGACCCAATCTCAGACCCAGGCCCCCTGGCTCCAGCGGGACCCCCTGCTCTCACTAGCCTCTCCCCAAGGTCCAGGCCTGTAGACCGGCCATGTTCCCATACTCCAGTCTTGGGCCCCACCCACATCTTGCTTTTTCTTCCTGACTACGACAAACAGGCGTGTGAAAAGCCCAACAGTGGCACTGCTGAGGCGGCCCTGTGTCCTAGGTCCTGTCACAGTGTGAGTGATGCCAGCATGCTGAGTTCTCTACACATATGAAGTGGATCCCATCATCAATGTACCCCACCTGCTTTTTCTTTCTTAGTTCATTCAACTTCCTTCCTTTTATCCTTTTGCTACTATTTTCCCTTTTTTCCAAAACCCACACTCCATGTATATAAGAGCAGTACTTTGTTTTGCTTTTAAATGCTTTCATTCGGGGGTGGAACCGAGCCTTTAACGCTCTCTGATACAACTAACTGAGAGCTAAATTATTTAATAACCTCTTTAAGGGATTTTAAATCAAATATGTTCACAGAGACTCGTCCCCCTGAGAGAATGCTTGTTCGGTTTGTCACTTAAGTCAGCTGGGGAATTGACTGTTCCACTTGTAAAAGTATTAGCACTTCTCCACATCAATACCGCTGGTTGATTTCCCTCCCATCCTCCAGGACTGTAGTGTCTGTTGAGGACTGAGGATCATTTTCCAACCTGAGACCTGACCACAACGCTATTGGGCATTGTAAACCACTCACCATAGCCTAAAATAGCCCAGCGCAATAATGTCTCTCTTTACTTGTCGGAGCTAAAAGCAATGTAGTCATAGAAGCAGTGTCATAAAATCGGCTTAGCCCTTTGAAGGAGCATGTTAAAGAATAACAAGTTTATTGAGTGTGTTTATTTATTTCTCTCTTTCTGTGTTTCTCTCAGGTCTGCCAGGCATGTCAGGGGAGTACGTACCTCAGAGCGGTCCTATGGGCATGAGCATGGCCCCACCTACTTTCAGCAACCCTCATCAGATGACCTCCCACCCCTCTCAGATCCGACACGGACCCCCTCTCCATGCGTACCTGCCGGACCACCCCCACGCCCACCATCCTCATCACCATCACCATCCCCACCACGCCATGCTGATGCATGGAGGACCCTCGTCGCACCCAGGAATGACCATGTCTGCACAGAGACCCCCTTTGCTCACTCCCATTGACCCCAGTACTGGAGGACAAGGCCTGGACATCCATGCCCAGTAGTATAAGGGAACTTTGCTACCACAACAAACGCAGCTACTACAAGAAAACAGTTTAGAAAAAGAAAGCAGCAGCCCACAATAAATCCTATTTTGAGACTATTTTTAAGAATAAGAAACGAACCCTTTTGACCAGAATTTGACACTAAAGAAACAGAATTCCAGATGAGCTGTGATAAATCTTTCTTTTTTTTTTTTTTTTTAGACTTGTCAATTTTGTTACTTTCATCCAAACGGAGGACCAAGCTGACAAGAACACTTTGTAAAGTCTTGGGCTTTTGGTAAAGATCAACAGAGGATGTTTTGACGTACACGTGTGCAAAGAACGGACTTATGCACACACTCAAAAACACACTTTCGCACACTTACTCACACACACCAACATAAACATGTTCAGTACACTTTCATGTGACGCGCTCAAACGCTTCTAAAATAAAATCACTCTGGAAGATTTAAAAAAGAAACGACAGAAAGACTCCAAGAGTTATAACTACTGTAGTATAAAAAGTATAGATAAATAAGTTAAAACTTGTGCATTTTTCGTTGATCAAATGGTTTATGTTTCCTGAGCTAGTTTTAGAATTAAAGGTTAACCTTTTCTCTCACACTGTGTGTGCTCCTTCCTGGAGGAGAAACTGTCTCGCAGCACAGCACTATAAAAGAAAAAAAACAACAAGAAGATGGAACATCTCAAACCATAGAGGGCATTCCGGTCCTGTCCCCCATAAGAACAGGGCATGATGGGAAAAGGCTGCTAAATGACACCGGATCTCTCCAGAGGATTCAGTTTGAACATTTGTCATGCCCCTCTTTTTTTGGTTCATGAATGAATGTTGCCCTGTAGGTTTTAAAGGAAAAAAGTTCTTTGTTTGAATTGCCCAAGCACTGGATTGTGTTGGTTTTATACATTTTTATTTTAATATTATTTTATTTTTTTGTACCCTGGACTCTCATTGGTAAGAGCCTGTTGAAGGAAGCTTAATAGTGGAAAAGCAACATCCTACAGCGCTTCTTTATCTGCGGATCAACATTCTTGCCATACGGACAATATTGACACACACGTTGATTCAGCGGCACTGGAGAAGCATTTGATGGTTGATGCACCAAAAAACCTAAAACAAAAAAAAGGAAAAAAAAACTTAAATTATGAACTCAATGCTTTTGGAGGAAGAAAAGCTGAGAGAATATTGTAACAAACTTCGTACAGAGTTCAGTCTATTAATTGTTTCATGTTAGATATTCTATGTGTTTACCTCAATTGAAAAAGAATGTTTTTGCTAGTTTCAGATCTGCTGTGGCATTGATATTGTATGTCCATGAATTCCTTCCTTTTTCAGCACGTGTTCCTCACTAGATGATAAGATGCCGTCTCCCTTAAGCTTTGTCAAAAATACATTAAATACTTGTATGAGGACTGTGACGTAATGTTTAAAAGGTGTTCAGTCACAAATGCTGTAATAAATATTTCATTTTTGATTTTTGTTAGATTTTTGTGTGATTAACTGTGTTATAAACAGAGTCTTTATCCACATTCCCATTGTAATTGTAAAAAACATTTATTGGCTTTTATATAATCATTCAGAAAACCGTGTTCTGGGTGTACTGTCGAAAAGGCTCTAATTTTGTATTTTTCAAATGGTCAAAAAAAAGAGTTACATCACCCCTTTTTCCAGCACTCTATTTTCACTAGCTCCTTTTGGCTGGCCATTAAAAATGCCCTCTTATAATGACACATACAAATGATGGTTGAAATATATCTTGCCATGCCAATTTATTTAAGCACACAAACATGTCCTCTAAATGATAAATAGCTCTCAAACACAAATGAAGGTTACAAATTAATGGGGCAAATTCACCACCAGCAGATCTTTAGTTTAACACCAAAAGACAAACTGTAAGGAGGGAAATTGTGGTAAATTTAAAAAAAGTTAATTGGTGGCTTTCAGCTCGTAAATGTAGAGGGCAAAAATAAATTACATTTTATGAAAAATATTTATTTAAATAAAAACATCACCATTTCCTTTTTACAGAAATAAACACACGTTAATAAAATGTAGAAAATAGTATTTCAGATATTCCTGTTTGTGCATAACGGTGAGTTAATCGATATTTGGGAGTTTAAAGAAAAGTAAAATATAGTTAAGATAAATATACCCTTCACCCTAGACTTCAAACAATAGAGCGAGGATGGTCCCCTGTGTAATCTCTCCTGCATTGAGATCCACGGCTGCCCTCCGTGTGCTGTGCTAGTTTCTGCCGTTTTGCAGCGCCGCCTGTCGGCCTGATGGGGAAGCACACCGCTGGGTTTTGATGGGCTATCTCGTCTCTCTTTATCTCTTTGCCTGTGTTTGCCCGTGGCTATCCAAGTCATAGCCTTAAACCAGAAATGACAACATCAGTTCGACTGAAATATGTTCTACCTTTCACATAGAAGTTTAGACTTTTGCTTCGTCCAATTCAAGGCCTTTTTAAAAAAAACGTGTTTTCCTTTAAATTGTATTTACCAGCTCTTCTCTTATCTGCTGATTTTGAATCAACAAAAATACTACGTGGAAAAAAACTATAATAAAATAGGGTAGATATAATATTTGTGGTTTAACTTTACATTTTTTAGTGCACTTAAACAGCTGGGGATTTTGTTTATAACCACAGCTGTTTATTTAATTTTTTATTCTCTTGTGGCCTTCTGAAAGTTTTTTTTTGTTGCCAGCAATTAATTAACAAATTCCCACGTTGTCCTAAATATGACCTACATCATGTTTGGCTATTTATTAATTTCCAATTAATCTACACAATGATTTATTTCTGTTTATTTCTCGTTAGGCCTTTTGTGTATTTATTTAATGTTGGATTGAGAACGTTTTTGTGATTTAAATCAGTTTCTCACACTAAAATAATTTCAGTGCAATTTCTCGCGTGGATAGTAATTTCATTTAATTTCCAAAATTTTTTAGCAGTTTATTTATTTTTATTTATTATTTGAATTTCTGTTTAACCTCCTGACTGTGCAACTCATTTTCCTTTGAGTTATTTTAGCATTTCGTTGGAATGTTATACAGGTTGTTTTACTGAAATTCCGTACGTAATACAGTTCATGTTTGTTTAACAATTTTCTGCACACACGCACACACACGCACACACACACACACACGCACACACACGCACACACACACACACACACACACACACACACACACACACACACACACACACACACACACACACACACACAGGAGTGTTAAGGCCTTAACCAGGTTGAACATTTTTAGATATTTATTAGTTTTACACCAGCGTCTAGTTAATGAAGCATCTTATTCCCCTAACTATTCAAAACCTTTAAGTCCTTTTTTGTTTTTCTAGAGCTCTATTATTATGTGGATAAAACGGAAGGAAGAAGCCCTCCGTTTTGTGCGGAGATTATCAGATGAAAAAGAGAAAACGTGAGGATTACTGTGGATGGAGAGGATTTTAATATTAATAGTTTTTTTTTCTTTTCTTCCTCCACCATCCCCCCTACTCGCCTCCTCCTCCCCCCTCTTCCCCGATGAGACAGAAGGTAGATTGCCTCTGCTGCTTTCCTTTTGCCGATTCGGTGTGACAGGGATGATGGATGATCCAGCCGAGCTAAACAACTCCTCCCCTTCATCTCCTCCCTGTCAAAGCCAGTCCGGGCTGCTGCTGCAGGAATAAAATAAGGAATATATTCCCTCTGCACTGCTGCACAATGCAGCCCGGTCCTCCGTGCAACAATATTAAAAGTACACACACAGTTTACTCGCTAGAAACAGTATGTGCAGACGCAACATGTTAATAATGGTTGTGTTATTGGCTCTGTGGTTTCCTCTGCAGAGCTTCTTGTAAAGTGTGTGATCTGAGAGGTATTTTTAGATACACTTGTGCATCTGCTTGCAGCGAGGGAGAAAGGCATCAACAAAAAAGTTTGGTTTCTGCTTTGTTTTTCTTTCAAATTGCTGATTTGGATAGTGGTCATAAAAATGGACGCACACGAGGGGCTGAGTGTCCTTCGCTTTGCAGCTGGCTCTCCCCGAAATGGCTTGCTCTGGGGGACAGTTTTTAGGTGTGTGTGTGTGTGTGTGTGTGTGTGTGTGTGTGTGTGTGTGTGTGTGTGTGTGTGTGTGTGTGTGTGTGTGTGTGTGTGTGTGTGTGTGTGTGTGTGTTGCACTCCTTTTATTTTTTCTCTTCTTTTTTTCAACATTTCAGCAGTTTTTCTCCTCTTGCCATAAGGTGTTTCTATGACTACGTTATGTAGGCCTGTGTGAGCGGGTCAGAGGCGGGGGTCCCTGGGAGAAAAGGGCCGCATTTGGCTGATCATTTATCAATGTCAACCGCATAATGATTCTCCCTGCAGTCCCCTATTGATGAGGATAATTACATTAGCTCAGAGTGACTGATCAATAAAGCCCAGGGAAAATGGTTTATTATAGCACCACCGAAAAGGCTTTCTTTAAAAGGAGACTGGCTGGGTTTAAAAAAAGAAAGGAAATAAAAGACAGGGTTGATGTGCACAAACCAAACTCCGGAAAGATAAAGTGAAAGGCAAAACTTCACCCGCACGCAGATTTCACGAGCCTGAATGTTTTTCTTTCTAAGGATTGTTTTTCTTTCATTATTTATGTTTTTATGTTATTTATTGTTTGAAGCTATCCATAGTTTTTCATGAAAAAAAAAACTATTTACTTTCTCCTTCATTAAACAAGAAAATAGGAGTGCAGCGTTTTTGATCCAGCTGGTAAAGTCAAATAGACTGAAGGCCCATACATTTACTTGTGATTTTTTAAATGATAAATCAAAAGTCAAGCTAAATACATGAATAAGTCACTAAAGACTGCCAAATGCCTTACAGCCATTTAAGTCGTGATTTCAGATAAAACCATTATTTATCTTGATGAAAACGATGGCAGGAATACAGTGTCCACAAATCCACATCGGCCCTGAAAAGAATTCCTTATAATTATAAGAGTAAACAAAAATAGCCTTGTTGTGTTGGTCAGGTTGCAGAAATACTACACCGGAATAAATAGTCTCAAAAGACGGCCAGTAAATGCATGTTTGACCTCTCCCTCACTGTTTCCGTGAGTGTGTGTTCTTTAATTGTCAACAACTTATCCCCTGCAGGAATGTTGCAACTCGTTCGCCTTAATTCTCCGTGGTGCTGCGCGCCAGCTCCTATTTACCGCTGATGAACGTGTCTGCAGGAGACAGCTCCATTATCTATTTATCATTTATGATAGTATTTTCTCAGACAATGGAGGAAGAAACGCTCCTACAGATAGTCTCACTAATGGCTCTCCACTGCCCTTTCACTAACGTGCTTCTTTATTTATTTGGTGGCATTAGAATAGAACATTTTGATTTCATCCTAGAAAATACAGCCTTGACATTTTGGATTAATATCTAAATACGCATAATTACATTTTGATTTTATTTTTTACGCACAAACAATTATATAAGCAACGTTATTAAAACAAAAACAAATCATAAAACAATTATAACATGGACCACATATTATTTTTAATGTATATTTCATACGGATCGGGTTAAATTAAAGTGTGGTTTTAGGGGAAATATTGAAAATAAATCTTTCAGATGGGTGATTTCAGGACTTTTTGCGCTTGGCTGAGACTACTTGAATTAGAGGCGATTTTGTTCACACTTCAGCGCTGCTTGTCTTCTTAAAAGTGAGTGACAGTCGACCTCCCCCCTTCCCAACACACACTTACCCCACACATAAATCTTAATGATATGAAATTTATAATTAATAAAATAACAGAGCTATAGGGGCTTTTGAAGGAGGAGACATTGAAAACCGCACTCGGTCTGTTGTGAAGCAGCAGGAAGAGAGGGCATGTGAGTGCAGAATAAATAAAGCGCAATAAAAAGGGAAATAGCCGGAGTTTAGTCAAGCCTTGAGGTCCTCAAACCTTTATTTCAATCAGTTAAGATTTAATTAGACAAGCCTCAGGCCCGGCCGTCTCCTTTCTTTCTCATTATGTGCCTTCTCCAGCGCTGTGTTACAATGCCCCTAAGGTTGTGAACATTTGACCGGTTTTTCCAGTGAAATATTCACGCTTTATGGCTTGAGTACCCATAAGATTCGCAAATAAATCTGGCATTATTCCATTATGAGGCGGAAGTCCAAACAGTGAACGGAGAATTTATTGATTCATTTCAAATTATGGGTTGTTGTCCTAAGATTTTTTTTATTTATTCTTAATTTCTTGGGTTATTTTGAGATCCTGGAGAAGAAAAAAAGGTTCGAAATATCCTGCGGGTAGCCGAGGGCAACAAAGTGAGACGTTTCACAAGAACTGTAAATAAAGGAAGAGGGCTGAGAGTAAAGGGAGAAAGGGAATGGGCGTTTATCTACAATATTTAATTTCTCCAGGTTATTGATTATTGCACATATCTATAAGCACAGTGCAAGTTTTAAAACAATGAATTGATAACTCCAATTTAATAGATGTTCGTTGGTTTAAAAAAAAAAAAAGCTGAGACCCCCTCCCCACCACACCCTTGGGCGCACTGTTATTACATGTTGGCGACCCCTTCTGGAGGCCAAAGTAAATGTGTTTACAGAGAGAGAAGAAGAAGAAGAAGAAAAAGACGAAACGGCCTGTTGTGACACCAGCTCCTGAGAAGATCACATTCACATTTATGCTTCAAACATGGAGAACAGTCTGCACTTACATCGATCACTTGAGGAATCATGCAAAAAGGACTCCGCCATTTGTACCCTGTTTTATCCCCTAAGATGGTGAGACCCTGACCTGCTGCTGTAAATGACCTCCAAAGACTCTCATCTCATATTTACTCACAGGTATAAAGCTCCTTATGCATGTATTAGGCGTCCACGTTGATGGTAAAATCAATAAAGATGGATTGTAGGGTCAATATTATGCTTTGCACCTGGGGACTTGTTGCCAGGCTCCCCTTCCTGAGAGCGTGCGTGTGTGTGTGTGTGTGTGTGTGTGTGTGTGTGTGTGTCACAAAGAGAGAGAAACGAGCAATTCATAGCATGAGACCGCAACATCTCTCCTCTGCAAGAGCTGTGCATGGCGGAGAATATGTGTGTTTAAAGGAGGGGGGGGGGAGAGAGAGAGAGAGAGAGAGAGAGAGAGAGAGAGAGAGAGAGAGAGCTTGAAGCAGGGCAGCATGGCTGAAGTCATCCAGCCAGGGCTCTGAAGGACCCGGCTCGCACTGACTCATTAATCACGGCCCACTTGAAGATTATGACTGAAAGTATAGAATCGGTAACCATTATCGTCTCGGATGGCAGTTAAAACCTCTCCTTATTTTTCAAAACAAGGTAATGGCATAGAGGTCTATAAGGAAAAAAAGAAAAAAAAAGGTTCAAAGACGGGGGAGGGAGACTGGTGTCACTGGGATGGAGTTACAGTTTCCTCTGGAGGAAATATCAAGGAGACACAGAGGTGGTCCACTTCATTATGTAGCTTGGACTGCTTTAATTATGGTTAGAATAACATTAATAAATTCATAATTCTGTAAAACAAACAACTACAAATGGCTATCAATGCTTTGAATAACGATATTAAAAATAAATAAATGGCTTATAATAATGGGCCACAGGTTATTTATTGTTTTTTTAATCTTTTTATAAGCCTATCTAGAATTTAGAATACATATTTTTCATAACGTTATAAAATACGAAATATTAATTACAATTATTTCGTTTGAAAAGCAAACATGTTTTTCTTTATGTCATTGTCATTTAAGTATAAAGTAAAGCAAGAAAACGTTTTTTTTTATTGGCAAACATTTTTATTTGCCTATTTATCATTTTGTTTAAAAGTGTAAACGGCTCTGTCAATATTTCGACACATTTCGATTTCCGGGTGACAAGAACGGAACAAGTAGCAACCTCATCAATTATGAATTTATTGATCCGAAAGCAGAAAATGGTCATCTTCATTTTATCTAAAACAAAAACAAGCGCAATTTCTTTTTTGGGATAGGCCTACCTATCCTTTTTGCCAGAGACTGATTTCGTCTCAAATTGTAGACATAACCTTCTGATATCAGGATATCATAATAAATAATAACAAATATAAATAATAAATGTATACAACTTTCAACATTTGTAACGAGCGAAAAAAGGTGACTTTACATTCCGATTGTAAAACAAACTATCGAAAAACGTAAACGCAGCCACGTCGCAGTTTAAAGAAAAGTCCAACCCGAAGTAGCAGGTAATTATTTTTCCATTAGTGTGTCCGTTTTTAGGGGTGGCATTTCCGGTGTTTTTAAACATGCTAAACGCATGCTATTAGAATTTGTAAAAAAAAAAACAATGTTATATATCTGACAGTGTGAGAACTGTAATGTGTGTGTTTCTATTTTATAAGCATTAACTCCAGTACACAGCCTGAGAGAGGAAGGAATAGCTAACATGCCCCCACTGCTGAGAGAAGCTGCAGTGATGAAAAGCAATAGCTGGTGTAAAGAACTTTTTTAGCACATCACTACAGCTGGTGGGAATAAATACTAGTCAACTGAAGAGGAGCAGGAGCAGGAGGAGGAGGAGGTGGAGGAGGAGGGTACAGGCTGTGACATAAGGCTATTTGGGTTTGTGACCACAGGGAAGCTGGGCTCTCATATCTCCTCAACACAATAAAAGCTCTGTGTGCCACTGCCTCACAAGTCCAACTTTGTTTCTCAACAAGGAGTGTAAACTGTTGTCAATATTCAGATAGCCTTCATCTGCCAATAATGACAGGCAGCCGGCTTCCTATCTTATCTGGGCCAGGTAGCGCCGTACCTGGGGGGAATAACTGCTGTGATAAAGAGAGTCTGGGCCAATAGAAAGGCTCTTGTCTGTCTGTGAGGAGTTAATGGAGAACGCCACTGGAGACAGGAAGTCCTCAGAAAGTGAAAAGCACTTTATTGCGCACCTGAATGGCCTGGCATAGGGTTTCTCTCAAACCCAATGGGAAAACCACATTACAGGTCCTTACACAGGGTCATTACAACAGGGCAATGGAGTTCAAGTGATCCATTGCATTTGAATGACAACATCACATCGCTCCATTCATTCTTCTCTCTTGTGTGACCTGACGATGATCCCTGTGGGACGGGGAAGTTGTCAGTGGAGTGATGTGCTGAAGTTACAGTTAAGAGTGTGCAAGATTCGGTTCATTCAAGTTATTCCTCAAAGTGTGCATGAAACTCACCGCAGCACACGGATTGCCTCATGCACTGCTTACTGAGTCAAGACAGTTGTGATGACTGCTGCTTTCTTGCAGCAACAGGTTCATGGACCCATAACCCACAGTACACTGCAACATGACATCATCAAGGCTCTAAAAATGAACTGCAACATCGATCCCTCGCAGGCTGACCTCCCATAAGTCAAATATAGACGATGTGGGACATGTGTTTGGATGGAAGTGTATATTTACCTGTCACCAGGAACTCAAGGACATGGCAGAAGCGAGGTTGTATCCAGCCCAAGAGGGGAGTGTTTTGGGGGTGAAAATGAGTTGTAAAAGTGATAAATGGCCCACATTTCTCTAGCTGAGGAGCAATGGAGCTGGCACTGTGCTTTCAGCCAAACAGTTAATTGCTCAGCACAGTGAAGGCCCAACAAAATACTCGTAAAGCATCACAAAAAAAAGAAAAAAGTTTAGTCCAGTCTTCCTGTCTTCTCCCTCTCTGCCTCTTTATTTTCCCGTCTCCTCCGGCTAAACGACTGCTTCCATTCCTGCCCTTCACAATTTCCCAGCACAAAAATATTATGTTGCCAATGGCAACAATTCAAGAAAATAACCAATCACATGTGCTCTTTCAAATATTTCCCGAAATTAAGCCGAGCTTGTACATAATGGAGGAGTCGTCTGATCTATAAGTCAAGATTTGAAGCTGGATTCATTGCTGTGTGATAAATGATTGTGAGGCTTGTTTTGACAAATGCAAAATACTTCTGAAAGAGCATGCGGCCTGGCACAATGTGCAGGGCCAGATCAACTGGATTACAGACTCTGATTATGCTCTGGATTCAAGCTTTGCTCTCAGCACCAATCAAAACGTGTGGTTGATGCATCCCATAATATCTACGCTTGTCTGGTCTTCGCCGCCTCTGTACAGTAGGCCCACCTCCTCCTGAGTGCACTTATTTCATAATAACAAGCCTGCGACAGCTCTCATCAGGCAATCATGCTCACAAATACAGGAAATGGGAGAGTGTGAGCCAGAGTTTGTTTTGACTCAATCAAATTTTGTCTCCAGCCTCTTGCAACTAACCTTTCCCCACCCCCCAACTACTTCCACAGTCTTATTTTCCTACCACACAGCTCTAATCTTTTAGGATGTCACTATTGCTCATATGTCTACTACTGCCTCTCTGCTGTCCCTTCCTCCTCTATCTCTCCTCTACCCTGCTGTTCCCCTCGCCCTTGCTCATGCCCATGCTGGCCTGTACCTGTACCTATAGATGTAACAGGGCCTCCTCTAGACCCCTTGCTGAGAACAGGAGATGACACAGTTTCTGGGTCACTTCTGTCATAGCCCAAATGCCACTCAGGGGGGCTGACCTTTCCGGTGGCCGATGCTAGAGCAGGCCGCCTCCGTGCAGGCTGTCACCCCTGTGGCTCCAACCACAAGCGCCCCCTCCCTCCATTTCACTGACAGAC
This sequence comes from Eleginops maclovinus, assembly GCF_036324505.1. Classification (NCBI taxonomy): domain Eukaryota; kingdom Metazoa; phylum Chordata; class Actinopteri; order Perciformes; family Eleginopidae; genus Eleginops; species Eleginops maclovinus. The sequence goes on from NC_086367.1 coordinate 16,378,734, forward strand.
CTTTTTTTCCCCCTACAAAACTCCCTACGCTGCTCTGCGTTATTCACATGATAGTTTTTAGTCATAAATATACAGGTTAGACAATGGGGATGAATCAAAGCTGACAACAAGAATAACCTCTGTAAAATGTGTCTGATGTCTGACATCTTGGCTAAAGTCTGGATGGTCACAGGCCACAGCTATGGCCGCAGACACATGATGTATCAGGTCTCACTGGAAGGAACTCCAAATATGCTTCCTGGATTTATTTGAAGGCGTGGGTTACACAGCGACTGCCACTGTTTTTACAAATGGGAGCTTGGCACCAAATGGAATACCTCAATTAGCAAGAATCCCAGTCAACACCTTACCGTTTAACATAGTGTACCATCCAAGGTATTTAGGTTTCCATATCCATGCTGTTTCTTTTAACAGAAAGGGACCTGAGTTGCTCATTTAGGGCTGTCAGAAATGGAAAATTTCAATGGCCGAGCCCTGGGTGCATGTGTTCCCGTGTCACATCAGTGTCAGGAGTGGTTTTTGCAGGGTGTTCAGAGCTCTGGATATTTTGTTTTTTTAAGCTCTCGGCCATGTCCCTGCTTGTCCCGCACTACCAGTGACTCATACATCACTAAACTACACTAGCGCCCTCATCTCCCCCACCCCTCTGAGTGGATTAATGTGTATTAGTTGTTCAGTTTCCCTCAAACATACCATCTGCCTACCATCCTGTCAATCAAATGTCCACTGCCTTGCCATGTAAAATCCCCTAGACCATTTTTCTCATGATCCATTGTTGTTTTTAAATAACAGCCTCTGATTAGGCAGTTTCCCAAAAATAAAAATGAAATCTCTTCGTATCTGCTTCAGTTCAGGGCAGAGAGGCTGCTTTTTTCCCCCTGTGCTGTTATCCAAGCACTCTTTAAAAATGTTTTTAATTTTAAACTGGATGCTCTGAATCTTCCAAGAGAAATGTTATTTATTTTCACCCTGTGATGTCTTGCCGGCTGAGGGAGGCTGTGAGAGGATCCCGACTAAAAGCGCTATGCTGCCTTGGGCAGCAACAGGCCAGAGCGCTCTCCACATAAATAACACAGGAGCATGGAGGAAGTCCGTTTGGTGGTCTGCTGGAGGGATAGAACCTAGCCTTCAGTCTAACTCCGGTTCTGTTCTTCTTCCTCATTCTTGATGTCTCAGTGGTCTATCTAGCAGTTTGGCTGAAGAGAAATAAAACAGCAGGATCTGGGAGCGATTGGGATGATATGCACATGTGAGTGAATAGTGGACTTCAAGTAGCCTGCAGGCCAAGGCCAGACATAGTGGAATCTGTGAGTTGCATCAAACTAATCTGACACATGGGCGTCCCAGATTAAAGAAGTGCAACCAATACAATAACAATAAATGTTTAACTAAATACTTCTCAATGTAGGTTATTGGCAATACATTACCTGGAGAACATGATTTAAATGCTTTCCAATTTCTCTGATTGACCCAATTATATACTACTGCAAAAAATAAATACTGTATGTTCAGTCCTATTATTACTGGATGCCACTTGAGGATCAAATTTCTCCAACACTGATGTTCTTTGCCCCAGGAAACGACCTCTCCAAACTTGCCTTATTCGGAGAGCACTCAACTGCCCATTGTTGTGACAAGAACAATGAATCTAAAAAGAGGCGGTAGACAAGGACAAGGAAAACACAAAATAAAGATGTCTGGCTCTTAAAAATCATCAGACAGAAGTTTTTTTTCTTCTATATTTGCACTCACATCATGGAAAAACTGTCAGCTGACGCTGATGTCGGCTCTTGCCTTTGAAGTACATTTAAAAAAAGCTGTATTTAGTTTGCATTGTGTGCAGAACCTAATTTATAGGAGTTGACCCTGGCTCCTCTTTTGTGCGACAGCCATCTTGGAAAACAATGGCAGGAAGGCTTGAAACTTGAGAGGAACTGAATCTGCTGTTTTCCATTTTTTTCTGTTCTTACTCAATAGAGAATTTTCCCTCCCCGAGTAAAATAGCTCTGTTTTTGTGTCCAACAGGAGCCATAAACTGATGTCTAAGCATTCCATGGCCAGGCAACAGGGCCGAGTTTAACTGGACACATGGGGACAGTTGTTTTGTACCACATGGAGCAGGGGGGGCCTGATAGAGGAAGCCATGGCCGCCTGGCGACCCCACGCTGACCCACTGGCCTCCTCATGGAGGGATCAAGGCCTAGATGGGAGCCGGCTGAGGGTTAGAGGTTTAAGGGTAACAAATCAAGCAACACTTTAGTGGTATTTAACCCCCACATACCATATCTCTCTAACTGCGTGAGCAGTGCATGACTTTGCAGAACAAACATAGAAGCACTTATTTTTTATTCTATATGGGGGAGTTCTCCTCAGTAACAGAACAGGGAAGGTTCAGGTTTGGGAATGATTACACTGCAGTGAAGACAAGGAGAACATCATTTCAATCAATACCGCTTACCTGAGGTCTGTTTTGTTTTATCTCTCAGCAGGTTTTACTGAAATATCAGTGTATTAGGAAACAACCTCTTATATTTACTCAGTTTCAGTACTGCAGCAGTAAGATACATAAGATACATTCTCTGAGGTGGCGGCAGGCTCTTCACTCTTTCACTTTCTTACCTCTTACCGTTTTGTGTGCCATAAAGTAGAAGACAGGACAGGGACCCCCTATAGGCAGTGCATATCTGCCTCTAAAAGCATCACTCAACTTTATGTTCACTTCTGGTTCCCCTAGCCTGGCTGTGTTTCTTCCATTGGTATCTGCTCATAAAAAAGGTACAGAGGTTGTAAAAAAAGTGGAACAGACAACTGCTGGATACACACACATTTACATGAAAATCAGGTGTCTCTACTGTACGTACGCACGCACTCACAATGCTTAAGTTTACGAGGGTAATAATACATTTTATGCTGGCAGCATTCATAAAAAGAACACATTCCAAATATTTTATCAAAACATATTTATTAATAATAAACACACATACAAAATACATTTTCTTTTAAATGACCCCGGTGTAAAATATGGGATAAAACAAACCATGGACTGAGCCCTGCAGTGCACTTGTTGAAGTGACATATAGACCTAATTACTTTGCATTTTATTAGACTGTGACCTCAAATCTCTGGCTCAACAGGCACCTTAATCCCTTGCATGGAGAACACTGTAGCTTCAGGCTATTTGGCTTTCTATGATGTCATGTAACACTGTTTATAGGACACATTTTTATGAGTTTAGGTGGGAATAGAAAAATTGTGATGGACAATTTTTTGATGTTTCATAGTTTCATAGACTAACAATAACCGATTATTTAAAAAAGATACATATTGGTCCATGGTGAACAAATCAAGATGATGCAAGCTAGCCAGGGAGAAATACATAGACATTTAGCAGTTGGCCCTTGAGTTTGGTGGGATATGTTGGAGGCATTTTACCCAAACTGTGGAGACTTATAGGGACTTAAAGATAATTACAAACAATTGGATTTTATCTTTGATACCATTTAGTTAGGTTAACTTTGCTTGAACAACTGGAAAAAAAATCCTCCATAGTTTTATAAGGTGAAGTGGGAAAGGGTCACATTGAGGCCTTATTTAATCCAAAATGATTCTGTTTACCCCCTCTGGAGAGGGACTGAGAGGACACAGAGGACACTGAGTGACGCAGGTGAGAGACAGGCGTCCACCCAGCCCCTGGACCGCACCTCTCTTATCTGCCTAGGGAGTGGAGGAGGAAGGAGTGACAAAGGCCAGGGCTTTGGATGTGATAAGGAAGGGCCTAATGTCCTGCGTTGACCCTGGCTCTCACCCTGGCTGTCCGTTGCGAGAGGCCATCCAGGGGCCAGGAGCTGACCACAACCAGCCTCCAAGATGGTGTTTTTGCACACAGGTATGAATCTGACCCTGTGCTGTCAGATAATACAGAAAGATGGTGTGTGTTTACATGTGGTAGCTTTGGGGCAGTGAAAGAGAGGAAGGGAGAGACAGACAGAGAAGGAGGGTCAGGTGGAGTTCAGGGCAGATTTTTTTGCCGTTCTTTTCACACTGCAGGAAAGCCAAATTGCTTCCGGATCTGGATATACACCCCTGTTCCTTCCCCGCCTCCTTGTCTTCCTCTTTCTTTCTTTCCTTCCATCACAAGTTTTATCTTTCTTTCCTCCCTCTTTGTCTTTATTCTGGATCTTGTGGCAGTCGGTCCTGCTGGGTGGCATGGCTCAGGGTGACTATGTCTGTAGGGAAGCAGTCTTTAAGCAGGATACCCCTATCTCTCTGGCAGTCCAGCTCTCCTATGAAACCATACCAGTAGATCACAAGGCCTGGACCGAACCTGTAGTATAAAACAAAAGAAAAAAAGCCCATTTTCATTAGTCCATCATTACTGTCAAGTCAAGAGTAGCTATGAATGTTTCTTTTGAATTAATATGTGCAAAATGCTTATGGCTGTTGATTTTGGATGTGGAAGGCAAAACAAGAAAAGCAAGAATAAGTAAGGGAAGAAACAGAAAGATGGGACAGAAGCAAGATTGATCTATGAGAGATATGATCACTTAGTTTCTTTTTCCTTTGATCACACTTCAGGAAAAAGAAACAAATAAAAAAGCTGCCAGGAAGATTAAGATCTTTGTGACAGGGTGATACACACTTGATCACATTACAATGGCAATGAAAAAAACAATAATCTGAGAAATAACAAAGCATTAGACCAAGGCCTCCGGATCCTGTTGTCGGAAGCCATTTGCACATAGCAGAGCAAAGAGAGTTCAACACAAAGTCTGAGACTTAAACACACTGCATCTGGCGGCTAATGTTAGCCAATCCAACAGTGTCCAGCTGTTTCATTCACATTCGTTTTAAAAGCCAGAACAACTTTGACTCAGTTGGCAAGAACTGCAGTTCCTAAAAGCTATAAATAATGAATTGCCAAGCAACAGAGAAGTCAAGTCCAGGCTATTTAAATAAAAGTGTTTTTTTCTATCTTTTGTTCTCTCCCTCTCATCGTGTTGCTGCTATTGTGTCTTCTAGACACTGTAACTACTGTACACCTGAAGGTCTGCTGAAAGGTGCAGAGACAATTAAAATGGTTCTTCAGCGGGAATGTGCAACGTTATTTCACTACTTCTCCTCACAAAGGCAATAAATCATCTTTCAAGCTATTTATTATGCCCCGAAGAGCCACCGGTGGCCCCTCTCTGCCTCATATAGATCATACCTATTCTTTGAACATTAGCTGCCATGCATAAAGACATGTCACAGTTGAACTCTGAACGGAGAGCACCTCAGCCCCCACATGCAAGACCAGATTCAAGGGGGCTGACAGTGCTCTGGTCCCAGACACTCTATCCTCAGACAGTTAACAATGTTGTGGGGCCTCAGGAGAGCTAGACAGGAAACTAGCCAAAGGGCCACGGAGAGCAACAGAAGTTCAGCTCCAAGGTAAAGTGCATAAAATCTTGAACCTGTGATCAATCATTTCATATTAAAACACAGACTCAAACACCCTTTTGTGTTATTTTAATATTAATTACCGAAATATTTAGTCTTTTATGTGGTTATAATTTACGAGCTTATTATAAATACCTGGATGTTTGACCCTTGCAACTTCGACATGTTATTTTAGCCATAAATTATAAATATGCGTGCAAGAATCAGTTGTCGTGACATTGCCAACTATGTATGTGTACTGTTGACTGAGCCTTGAGGCAGTGCATGTTCTACATACAGTACTTGTATGGAGACAGTCACAAGCACCGGAAAATAAGTGACCAAACACACGTGGGACCCTCCCTCCAAGAGGCCCTTGCAGCAGTACATGCTTCTGCACCCCATCCCCGGATTCTACATTTGACAGTGTGTGATTTACGGTGCTGTATCTATGAGCAAACAGGCCAAAGCTAACAGCCCAGCAAAAAGCCCACAGATGCACACTGAAAGTTCACCACAATGTCACACACATAGCTCAGCCTCTCCGCACTGCAAAAGGCTCAAGCCCCCAAACTCTCATCGTTTCCACGGTCCACTGCTGCAGATGGCAGCCAACTCTTAATATGGAAATGTTATGGAAACAAAACCTAAACATTTACATTAGATGACTTTGGAAAAGGGGTTATGCTCTTCTTTTTATTCAGCCGCCGCGCTGTATGTATTTCCTGTGCTCTGGATGGGGAGGTGAATCTGAAGAGGGGGGAACAGGGAGACTGGTCTGCACAGAGTGGAGAGAGGCAACCTTCTGGAAAGGTTAAAACTGTACATCAACAGATAAGGCAGCGGTGTACGATACATCATGTCCTGGCTCTGTCAGGGGAGGCCGAGCACAAATTGAAACAAGCAAAATTATAAACACAGGGGAGCCATGTCACCAAGGCCTTTCCATACCGTAAAGAAAATAAATGGACTTTGAATCCCACTCAGAATTAATACAGGTCAATACTACAGGGAGCTAGAGGTAAAAATCTGAGACTGGGAATACAAACAATAACTGTAAGGGGGAAGGGATCGGTCAGGGGGGCCAAGGCTGAGCCTGATGGCTTTAGTTTGAGTAGAAAAAGTTCCAAGCAGCATCCACAGCAAAAAAAGAAATTAGAAATACACATGATGCGTCACACTATCAAGTCCCTTTGAGTGTGTGTGTGTTTTAATGCCTGAGGAAGGGAAGTTCAGTTTAAAATTGTCGGCAAATTATGGTTTATTATGTGGGCCATCTCTTCTTAACCTGGCGTGTGCTTATTACACCCACCACTTCTATGTCTGAGTCAGCCATCTTCCAATAAACACCTAACTGTGTAACAAGTTGGGGAAATTGTTTGTGAAATGTAGCTAATTTTAGCAAGGGGGCAGGTTGACGAGCCTGGGCGTGGATTGCGGCTGCCAGCCACGCTTTCGTTAGTGTTAATGAGCGGGTGGTGGTTGCATGTAAAGCAGGTGCCAAGCAGCTTACTACGGCAGCTTAATGATCACTAAGCGCTCAGGAACAAAAACCTTCGAATGGAGGGAAGGGAGTGTTATTAGTGTCTGCCTGAACACACACACACACACACACACACACACACACACACACACACACACACACACACACACACACACAGCGAGTCATGCAGCCAAGCCTCACACAGAGCTGGAAAACTGAATTAAATCTCTGCATCTTAAATCCCTAACCCATGCATACACAGAGCACCAGTAAAAATGTGCAAATCTAATACAAATACAGTAAAACACAAACTGTACCTTTCAGAGAATGTACAAACTTGCTTTCTTGATTTTATTTACGCCCTTCTCATTTTCTGAGAGGTCTGATGTTGCTAGAGGTCAGACAGCACACCCTCCAACCCTTCCAAAAAAACGTTCTGTTTTTTGTCGTACAAACAGATCAAGGCTAATTTGATCTGCCACATTTGGTGAGAAAAAGCTTCACTAAAAACTGGGGACCGAGCACCTCTGCCAAAACACATTACACAACATGACGGATTATCAATAAAATCAAGATGAATTTACGCTGGACTTTAAAACACCGTCATTTTACATACCGTGCAGACCAATTTTAAACAAACGCCCCGGCAATGATTTAGACAGCGTAAGCCTCTACCTGAGCCTGAACTCTACGTCTCTGAGGTTCCCTCACAAAGACCTCTTTGTGTTCAGCATCCATACATCAGGTCACAAGGTAGGCCCACTAAAGCACTGCCAAACATTAGCATTTCATAGTCTTTTCTCTGCTCTCTGAAATGCAGGTATGGAGCCGGCTCAACTCCTTTTCAGACAGAAAGTATTAAGAGTGATTGGGGTGAGAGGTTTAGAGGAATTAACATCTCTCTGTTGGAGACAGGCGGACAATGTACATAGACATAAAATGTGTGTATTAGTGACAAACGCCTGGCTCTTTCATGGTCAGTCCATGCTATGGGCAGCTGCCTATAGGAGTTTGTTTACAAGGTCGGATAATGGCTGTGTGATGTGATGTGTTTGTTTGACCCAGGGCCTGCGTTCTAGGTGATATGGCCCCTCAGCTGATCACTTTACACCCAGCGTCTTTATTTTAAAGGCCTTCCAGTAGCTGTTTGTAGCAAGTCAGCCAGCCTTATGATGAAGACACCCTGATAACATAGGCTTTTGTGCACACAAATGGGATATTTAAAGACTGGCTCTGCCCGGAGGGGCGTATCCGAACAGGGAGGTAAATAATCTCTCGCTACAAACTATACATCCTCCTGCACATAAATAAAAGGACTTGAATGGAAGAGTTACCCTCCCACAGACAAGTTATTAACATGACAAGAGCTAAGAATAGAACGCCTTCTTTTCTCTCGCCCACCGCCCCCTACATTTTTGTGGGCAAGGAAAGTACAATTCTGCTCAGGTATGTAAAACACAAATAAAAAGGCAGCCAGGGAACACGGTCTTGTATTAAATGAGTCGCCCCAGTCTACACAAGCATCGTAATTAAAGTGGCGTAGAAGACAATAAAAAACAAAACATCTTCTTTCAGTTGTAATTCTTCACGACATTTTTATGTTTTCTGTCGATGGGTTATGGAAATAGCGGCTGTGGTTTGTCTTTATCACGGTTGGAGGTAGATCAGAGTTTTACGCGTATGTGTGTTTGAGTAGTGTAGCGTTAGGTTTAACATGAGGTGTAGAGGCGTGATGTGCGAGGATGAAGAGTGTGGGAGGTCAGGTCGAGCCGTTGTATCTTGAGGTGCAGGTTACACTAGGAGCTAATTTACGCTCACTGATGCATGATACCGGCACTACAGGAGTCCAGTGCTTATCTGGTAACCATAGCAACCACTTTAACCTTTGTGGCAGGACCTCAGCTCTCCGACCAAATGATCTTAGTCAACTCTATCTTAAACTTAAAGACACACTATTCATTCTTTATTAGGATCCCCATTAGCACTAGCATAAGCGTTGGCTATTCTTCCTGGGGTCCTCACACACACACACACACACACACACAGAACAAACATTAAACAAAACTAAAAGCAAAATAGAACAACTCATTTCATCATATGAACAATGGTATATGAAGTGAAACAAAAATGGTCATCACATTTTAGCCATCATCACAAGGCCAAACCACAGGCACAGTTACATTTTCCTCCGTAATGCTCATATAATGTTTTAGCAACCTTTTGAAATGTACTTGAGAATTTTCCTGAATTATGTGGACTGGTAAAGAGTTCCAGCTGACCATGGCTCTGTACATGACTGTTTTCTGTCTGATATTTGATTTAGATGTGGGTAATACGAATCTTCTTTCTATTGCATGTCTTGTTTGATAGTTATGTTGAGTGTACTGCGATATAAACCTTTGTGATAATATATGTGGTAAGTGTGTCACTGTAATATTCCTAACAAAAAGTGGACCTCTGTCTGACACTCAACCATTTAAGGGTCTCCAACATTTCAGTCACTCTGGTTCTGTAGGAGCACTGCAGTGCACATCGTGCTGCCTTATTTTGAGCTACTTGTAGTTTGTCTAGATCTTTTTCTGCAGCACTAGACCAAATAACAAAACAGTAATCAAGCTGTGACAGAACCAAAGCATCTAGAACTTGTCTACTGACATCTTTTGGCAAATATTTTACAATTATTTTAACAAGTGACACACCCCTTCCCATTTTACATACAACATTATCAATTTGTTTAGACCAAGATAATTTTTGATCCAGAGTTATACCTAACAATTTCGTTTCCTTGACCTGTTCAATTTCAATATGATTTAAATGTAATAGCAATTTAGGTTCACCTTTTAACTGATGATTTGATCCTATTATTAAAGATTTAGTGTTTCCAGCATTAAGTACTAACTTATTATTTATGACCCACTCTGAGATCTGTTCTAGATCCTTGTTCATACAGTGACTCAGCTCACTTGTAGATGAAGCTGCTCCATATATTGTCGAGTCATCTGCATACATTACAATTTTGGATTCTCGTAGCACTAATGGTAGATCATTTGTAAAAACAGAAAATAAAAGTGGCCCCAAACAACTACCCTGAGGAACTCCACAAGTGACTGACTTAATTTTGACAAACTTCCATTAAAAACACAGTTTGACATCGATTGGTCAAGTAACTTTCTACCCACCTCAGCGCATTCAGATTAAAACCATATTGTTTTAGCTTGTGCAACAACAATGGATGATCAATGACATCAAAGGCAGAACTAAAATCAAGTAGTACTGTATCCACTAACTTCCTATCATCTACTTCCACCTTCCAGTCATCGGTCATTTGTGTAAGTGTTAAAGCAGTACATGTTGAATGGCCCGGCCGGTAAGCATGTTGATAATCAGTGTTAAGATTGTTACCTTCAAAGTATTTTTGTATTTGGTTAAAAATTATTCTCTCCATTATCTTTCCTAATGCTGGTAACAAACTTATTGGGCGGCTATTTGTACCAGAAAATGGTCTGTTTTTTTTTGCAAGTGGAATAATTTTTGCTGTTTTCCATGCCTGTGGGCAAATACATTTTTCAATACTCAAATTGATGATATAGCAGATAGGCTCTGCAACCAAATTAGTAACATATCTAATAAATTTACCATCTAAATGATCCACACCTGGCGGTTTATCATTACATTTACCTAGTAGACATTCAACATCTGCAATTGTCACTTTCTCTATTTTAAATGAACAATTCTTATTTTCCATAATTAAATCATTTATTAGAAAAGTGGAGTTCCTATTTATAGGTTGCTTCATATTTCTCCTGAGATCATTCACTTTATCAAGAAAATAATCATTCAAATAATTAGCAATTTGTACTGGTTTAGTCAAGAATTTCCCTTCTACCTCAAGATATGTTGAGGTGGATTTCGGCTTACGGCCCATCATGCCATTTACTAAACTCCACAGCTGTTTCTTATCATCCTTAATATCTTTAATTTTATTTCCGTAATACAATTGTTTTTTCTTTTTATTTAATGCTGTAACATAATTTCTTAACCTTCTATAAATTTGCCCATCTGACTCATAACTTGATGAAAAAGCTACAATTTTGGCCTCATCTCTTTGTTTCATTAGATCTCTTAATTCTAACCAGGGTGCTCTAAAGTTCCTTACTGTTAGTTTTCTGTGGTGCATGTTTATCAATCACTTACATGAATAACAAATTAAATACTGCAAGAGCATCATCTGGATTTAGTTTTTCAAAAATATTTTTCCAACATACAGTGGGGCAAAAAAGTATTTAGTCAGCCACCAATTGTGCAAGTTCTCCCATTTAAAAAGATGAGAGAGGCCTGTAATTTTTATCATAGGTATACCTCAACTATGAGAGACAAAATGAGAAAAAAAAATCCAGGAAATCACATTGTAGGATTTTTAAAGAATTTATTTTCCAATTATTGTGGAAAATAAGTATTTGGTCAATAACAAAAGTTCATCTCAATACTTTGTTATATACCCTTTGTTGGCAATGACAGAGGTCAAACGTTTTCTGTAAGTCTTCACAAGGTTTCCACACACTGTTGCTGGTGTTTTGGCCCATTCCTCCATGCAGATCTCCTCTAAAGCAGTGATGTTTTGGGGCTGTCGCTGGGCAACACGGACTTTCAACTCCCTCCAAAGATTTTCTATGGGGTTGAGATCTGGAGACTGGCTAGGCCACTCCAGGACCTTGAAATGCTTCTTACGAAGCCACTCCTTCGTTGCCCTGGCGGTGTGTTTGGGATCATTGTCATGCTGAAAGACCCCACGCTTCATCTTCAGTGCCCTTGCTGATGGAAGGAGGTTTTCACTCAAAATCTCACGATACATGGCCCCATTCATTCTTTCCTTTACACGGATCAGTCGTCCTGGTCCCTTTGCAGAAAAACAGCCCCAAAGCATGATGTTTCCACCCCCATGCTTCACAGTAGGTATGGTGTTCTTTGGATGCAACTCTGCATTCTTTCTCCTCCAAACACGACGAGTTGAGTTTTTACCAAAAAGTTCTATTTTGGTTTCATCTGACCATATGACATTCTCCCAATCCTCTTCTGGATCATCCAAATGCCCTCTAGCAAACTTCAGACGGGCCTGGACATGTACTGGCTTAAGCAGGGGGACACGTCTGGAACTGCAGGATTTAAGTCCCTGGCGGCGTAGTGTGTTACTGATGGTAGCCTCTGTTACTTTGGTCCCAGCTCTCTGCAGGTCATTCACTAGGTCCCCCCGTGTGGTTCTGGGATTTTTGCTCACCGTTCTTGTGATCATTTTGACCCCACGGGGTGAGATCTTGCGTGGAGCCCCAGATGGAGGGAGATTAGCAGTGGTCTTGTATGTCTTCCATTTTCTAATAATTACTCCCACAGTTGATTTCTTCACACCAAGCTGCTTACCTATTGCAGATTCAGTTTTCCCAGCCTGGTGCAGGTCTACAATTTTGTCTCTGGTCACCTTTGACAGCTCTTTGGTCTTGGCCATAGTGGAGTTTGGAGTATGACTGTTTGAGGTTGTGGACAGGTGTCTTTTATACTGATAACGAGTTCAAAAAGGTGCCATTAATACAGGTAACGAGTGGAGGACAGAGGAGCCTCTTAAAGAAGAAGTTACAGGTCTGTGAGAGCCAGAAATCTTGCTTGTTTGTAGGTGACCAAATACTTATTTTACTGAGGAATTTACCAATTAATTCATTAAAAATCCTACAATGTGATTTCCTGGATTCTTTTTCTCATTTTGTCTCTCATAGTTGAAGTGTACCTATGATGAAAATTACAGGCCTCTCTCATCTTTTTAAATGGGAGAACTTGCACAATTGGTGGCTGACTAAATACTTTTTTGCCCCACTGTATCTTTTGAACATCCTTTATAAATGACTCTACACAAAAGCATTTCATTGATCTCCTCACAATTACATTTCGGTCCTGCTTTTGGCACCTTTGTCTTTCTCACGATAATTATTCAATTATGATCAGTACACCCTACTGGAATTGATATTGCCTGTGAACATAAATGGCTAACATTTGTAAATATATGATCAATACAAGTTGTACTTGTTGCTCCACCTTTCTTTATGCACATCCTAGTAGGTTTAGTCACCATTTGTACCAAGTTACATGTATTAGCTATTGTCTGCAACTTGTTTTTTAAGGCACAGTGGGACATATTCCAGTCAATGTTTAAATCACCGATAAAATGAATCTCTCTATCAAGATCACAAACTTTATCTAACATTTGACATACTTTTTCTAAATAATTTAGGTTTGAATTAGGAGGTCTGTAACAACATCCCACCAACAAAGGTTTCAAATGAGGTAAATGAATTTGCAACCAAAGTACTTCAATATCAGATAACTATAATACACTTTATTGAGATACACAACAACTCCAGTTCTTACACGTGGAGATGAAAGTAGGTCCAAATGTAACATAAGGGGATTACTACCCCTAAACTCACAAAAATATATATATTTTAATTAACTGTCAAATGTGATATTGACAGGAAATTAAATATGTGATTACCATTGGATCCTACAGAACACCTTTAAACATATTAAACATTTAGGTTTTTTTTTAAATAATGCAGATTTGGATATTCAATTGATCAAGTCAATTTCACTTGCCTAAAAGTAGTGCATTTGTAAACTTTATTTTACTCTAATGCAGCCTGAATAATAAAGGTGATCGTTATGTTGTTGTATTGTGTTTTTTTTGTAGTTCCAGTTCAAGATTTTAAATACATTTAGATATTGTAATGGAATATATCTAGCCTCAAACCATATAATGTTGGTGCTTCATACAGTACGTTTCAACTTGCTGCATTAGGAATATTTTTTGATTTGTTCTGGACAGAGATAAAGAATTATACACAACTGTGAAGGCTGTTAACTTTGTAGTACTACACAAATACCATTTTTTTCTGAATAAGAAAAATTACACATTTTATGATCATTTAACTTCCAACCTTCCATTGTTAAGCTTCCTGAACATTAGTGGGTTACGGGACAATACAGTCTTTATCTTGCTCTGACAAATTATCACTTTCTGTGACCTCAGTCTACCTCACAACCTCCTATCACCTCAGCCACCTTCTCACATTTGCCTAAACCTTATCTCCCCACACACACACACACACACACACACACACACACACACACACACACACACACACACACACACACACACACACACACACACACACACACACACACACACACACACACACACACACACACACACACACACACACACACACACACACACACACACACACACACACACACACACACACACACACACACACACACACACACACACACACACACACACAATCTGACAGGCTCTATATCAATCAGCTGATTGATAACCTGGCTAACACATGATTATGTGAATGAGCACATGAGCTAATAGGCAGCAGCCTTATTTTTATTTTCATAGCACAAAAGCACGAAGGAGAGAGCACTGCCTCACAACGCCATTTGGTCCTAGTTAGGATCCGTTTGTACAATATCATGCTTCCCAAACATCCTCCAGCCAAAGGGAGGAGTCTTAATCAGTGTTTGGAACTCGTTAAGTCCCTTAACTGAGCATGTCGCCGACCGCATTAGCAACACATATCTGAGGGACAAGTGTGTGTAATGTGTGCTAGTCCCCTGTAAGATCTACGGCGTCACGCTCTAACGCACTTTGACACACTCTGGTCTGCTTTGGATGTGGAGCGAAACCAAACAAGGTGTGGTGCGGCTTTGTCTGTTTAGTGTTCAGAAGTTGTTCCAAACAGTATCGGGGACACACATACGACCAAACAACCTACCGACGACAGCTCCATGAGGACACCAGATCATCCATATTAGAGCTTATGGAACAAATTATTCTTCAAACAGTTCCTTTTCCTCTTTGCTCCTACTTCTCTTTTACAATTATTATTACGTTTAACTTCCCTTGTAATATAAATGTAGAAATAAGAATGCTGTCTGTGTTACTCCCTGGCTGTGTAAGGGTTAACATTCAGTTGGCCAGAGCTCACCTGATCTTTTCTCAGATATCGACTCCTATCCTCCATAATGACCCCCTACATCATGAAAATGGCTTGATCTCCTCAGTTATGACACACTGAGTGGGTATTCATTAACACTTGACGCTGATAATATTAAATTCTATTATGCCAATGGCTGCAAATGGTGTCTCCTATGCAAGTACTGTACTGAGTAAGCCATACTGCGTTTCTGAGTGTGTAAATATATTTTAAATATACACACTGCACAGGATTGAGATGACCTCCATTATAGCTGATATGGGAGGTAAAAATAACAGAAGAAGAAATGTCTCTGAGGTGTCTTCTGTTTTTAGATGAGGCTTATTAGTCTCTAAAGCCAAACACTGGTGAAGTGCTAATTTGGAGATCAGTCCAGAGTCCCCGTGGCCTTTGATGAGTCCTCATGTCTGGTAGTTCAGCTTGGAGACAGGAAGCTCCCCGCGGTGGCAAGCAAGCAGGCTGGGGGCTGGGAGCCACTGCAGACGGAGAGGACTACAGCGTCAAGGGGATACATGTTCCTTTAACCTGTTATTGTGAACTCCCAGCAGCCCTAGCCGATAATTGCCACTTGTCTCTGGGGAAACACAGTCAAAGGCAGGCAGAGGGACGGCCATTTTGTGTCTGCCGCTGCTCCTAGTCTCAAGCCGCCCTGGTCCTAATCCTGCCCTTAACCCTAGCGGCTAATGTGTTTTCAATTTAGGATGATCCCCCACTACAGGCAAGGCCCTAATCAACAACAGTTTGTACTGTAACCCTATCTGCCCTCGCTAGGGCAGCGTCAGTCTGACCGGGCGCCTGCAAACCTGGTGTGTCCAGCACAGGAACAGTGTTATGTGTGTATATGTACGGATGATATCATGTTTATATGTGAGGTCATAGGATGTGTGCCTGATGCTTGGCTGTTTATCTTCCACATCTTGTTATGCTATTGAAACAAACACATGAATATGCACACACACGCAATGTAACGGAACATACAAAAAAAGAAAGTCAGTGCTCTTTTTTTAACATGTTTTTTTGGATTTAAAAAAAATTCTGTTTTGATCTTTTACGTAATAGATAACATTATCATGGCTATGTTTAGTTTTACGTTATGCTTTAATATTATAGTGTGTTTTGCAAAGGAACTTGCATTTTCATTATCCACTATCCACTGAGTTCAGGAATAAGCCTTTTATCTTAAATCCGGCTGCCACTCAAGTGAGGGCTGAATCAAAAGTAAGGCATGGAAAGGCAGGTGTGAATGTTTGTTGTGTAGGGCCTCCTGGCCTCTGCATCCATGAGTAGAACCCTGGCCCAAAATTAGAGTGAGGCCTCTAATGTCTCCCTGGGAGAAAAAGAGGCCTGGCTTTCGTCCAAGTCAGCACCTTTGGAAGTGCAGTCGTGTTACCACCACTAAATCAACATGTCAGCGCCCGGCCCAGTGAACTTCTTCACCCAGAGTCCACCGCTTACAGCTACACACCTAATGAATTGGTGTGAATGCCCATCTGTCTATTACAATGAAAAGGGGAAAGGACATATGATGAAAAGGAATTAAAAGTATATATTTGCTTTTCAGATGTTGCATAGAGCATTGCAGTTTGATGAACATAACCAGAACAGAAACATTATTAGTCCTCTTAATTAAACAAAAGTTGAGCCAAAGTCAGGTTAAAGGTTTCCTTGCCACCAACCTTGGCCTCTGAGTCCAAAATGGATCTGTCCCAGTTTGGGTGGTGAGTTCAGAGACGGACGCAGGCGAAGGGCCACAGAAAGCTGTGTGCTTACTCTGCAGTCTGTTTACATTCCTGAGGGTAATTTTAGCCCCTGGGGGGGAGCAGAGCAGGGGGGCCAACATGTCGTTGGGGCCTGCCAGTGGTCGACGGGCCAGCAGGCGCAGTGGCGGCACCTGGACATGTGGGTGGTACATAAAAACACACAGACCTCCAGCGGACAAATCACTGGAACGGTTTTCTGTGTTTTTTACTGATCAATTATTTACCAGGTTTAGTAGGGGGATATTTAAAAAGAGCCAACTATCATATTCTACATAACATCAATGGCTACCTTGTCTGTGACTGGACAACTCAACAGAGACACAGGCTAACATAGAGGCAGAGCGGAAAACTCCCTGACGTTGGGGCTTAGGCTTGCTAACAGGCCCACCACAGAGCACCATTAGCTTTGGCTAACACAGGATATCCCCAGTGTTTTCACTGATGATCTAGGGTGCAAATCTAATTTCATTGTAGTTTTAAAAAATTTGCTGTGCAAACAAAAAAATAATCCAAGCTCAAGAATCGCTGGGGGCTTCTGTGCGCATGTTGGGGATTTGTCTTTTATTACTCCCAGCCCAGGGTGTCCCTTCAAAGGGCAAGAAAGCAAAATGTCCATGTGTGTTTGCGGAGCTTGTGTGCGGCTGCACATGTAAGAGAGAGGGAGGGAGGGACAGACTCTGAGCTTATCGAAACTAATTAGGCAAGGGATGAGGATGGAAGTTAAATACTGGGCTACATGTAATGAAAGGAGCAGAGTGGGGGACATCTAGGGGTCAGGCCCACACCAAACAGTGGTCCTCAGGCAATCTGGTATTGATTTTGACTCGTTTGGGGATGAAGGTGGACGGGAGGGGGGAAGCCATGGAGAGAGAGACAGGGAAAGGAGGTAGTGCTGGAGTCTAAAGGTCTTGTGAGTTGTCAACTTGACAGTTTAACCCCTTTTGGAGGAGAACAAACAAACAGAGGGATCTCCTGGGCTGACAGCGTTGATATGTCATAGCGACGACGCTGTAAAGCCCCACACAATGCCACACAGGCGAGGAGAGTGGGGAGGGAAAGGCTGGGTTGATACAGATATGCAGAGGCACATTCCTTAAGCCTAAGAAGATAGGACTGTGTTCTGCTTAAGATCTGGCGACCCTGATCTATGAATATCTGAACCTCAGATCAAAGAAAGAAAAAAAATAAACTAAACTTCCATTGAAACGGTTTAAGAACAATTATGAATTCATTATGCACATCATATTTCTTCAATGGTAATAAGCAACTACTTATGACCGAAAACACATTGAAAAAGTCAAATTAACTGGGCTCATTTTTATCTCTTTGTATCTCAAAAAGTTTGGATTTCTATGAAAAAAAGAGTATGGGTGACCAACCACAACCACACAGATACACAGATGTCAGCGCTCCTCTCTTGTCACTCAATCTGTGCAGGCCGTCACCTCGAGCACCTTCCCCTCTCAAGTCCTTAAACACTTGAAGACCCTTTTTCACTTTTCCCCTCAGACTGCCTCATCGCTTTGTCACATTGCCAAAGGGGGTACTCCATTAGCCTGGCCATGCACAGAGCCCCCGACTCTCACTTATACTTAACACACACAACCAAAAACACACACACACACACAGAGGCTGATCCGTGCAGCCATGGCTGTCCACATCAAATTAGAGTGGCCCCTATTGTCCCTATTACGGCCTGGGAATGCTCCATCATGACGGATGCTACGGGGTCCCTCACTTGTCAGGAGTTGTCAGACAGATAGGGAGTCTGGATACACACAGCTGACAGGTAATCTTAATGTCGTCAATTAGCCCAATTAGGCCTGTCATAAACAATTCGATAAGTGCTCGACCAACACAAACAGATAGACGTACGCACAAGCACACACGGACGCACACACTCACACGGCGAGGTCTGCAGGGTATTAATGAGAAGGGTAATGGGTATATCAGCGGACGCTTGACTTGTCTTTTGTTTCAAGGAGGGGTGTGTCCCCGTCCCTTGCTCTCAGCTGTGCACTGCTGGCTGCTACCTGGTCAGTTCAAATTGTACTATCTCCTTTCATTAGCACATCGCTGGCTGAGAATCTGAAAGGCCGTGACAAAATTCATTTGAGACGAGTAGGAGCAGATTGCCTGAAGCAGGTGCTATAAGGGAGATAAAACAAAAGCAGCACCTTTGAGAATCTGTGTGTGTGCATGCAGGCGTGTGTTTTCTGTCTCTGTGTGTGTGAAAGGCTTTTCCCTGGTCTTCACATTCTATTCTTTTCCTTGCTCTAGGTAAATGGGTAATGACACAAGAGTGCTTTAGAAAAAAGAAAGAAAGAACAGGGACCAGAGAGGAATCGGCCTAGCGCACACTTAACGTTTACAAAGCTGTGGTGAAATATAAATATTGTTTCTAGCGTGACTAAACAGGCCAACACCTTCATGTGGAGAGGATGTGCGATAGCTAACATTGTTTGATTTGGTCTCTCTTTTGTAATATCTTATCGCAGAACAATGGTGACACCCACTCTACATCCCTTCCTTTTGTCCTCTAACCCTTTCTTTAAATTCATCTATTTGCATTCACTATCAATTTATTTTTCTACAGATACGCAGGATACATTTGAGGAACTGTGAAGCACAAGCTAATGTTTAAAACAGAGATTCCACAGTTTGGCAAACACAAGACCCCTGAGCAGAGTTTGCATCAATATTTGAACAACAACTTCACATCAACACAGAGGTCCTGAAATGCCCCACATTAAGCAACAGAGCATTAGTAGTCTCTGGGCATTCAGGAGAGTGTTGTATAAAGGCACGATGACAATGAACTAAATATATTCCACATTGAAGATTTCGGTTAAAACCAAGACATTAAATTCAATGGTGAAATCCAAATGCAAATGTATATTCAAGGAGTAAAACTTGGGACGAAAAGACATCCCAACTTCTATCAGCGATATTCATGATGGACATATAACTCTTCGTCTGATCCTTACCTCAAGTGGCGGCTGGAATGCCATATGAGGAAAAAAAGGAAAGAAGAGAAAGAGAGAAGCCGTCACCGGGAAGTTGTAATAGGAAATTGCTCTTGGCAACTATTTGTTCAAGCACCAGATTTTTTTCATCTTTATGCCAACCCAGCGAGCCCCCATTGGAAAACAGGGCAGGTCTCCCTAATGAGTAATCTATTTCAAAGCAGTCGTGTCTGGGCATGACAGTTTACTGAGAGGCTTGAAGAACTGGTAATTACCAGTGTTACGGGGCAATTAATGCATATTACACTGCGGCACTCATGGCGGTGACTGTCAGCTCCCCAATAAAAATGAGCACTCTTCAGCTAAAGGGTGACATTAATTGGGCCCTTAATGACTATGCAGAGGAACCAAGCCAAATAGGAACAAAACAGGGGACTCGCTCTGACTCCAGCAGAGGGCTGGAAATTGGACTAAAAATGAGATTAATTGCTGTTTAGAAAAAAAGAAGGGAAAAAATGTGGTTGAGGGGAAGGGGGAGAAAGAGGTTGGAATTATAGGGTGCAGAGAGCAAGGGCTGCTCATACAAATGACAATTCAATTAATTATTTTATTCTGTATTTTCTATACCTTAAGGAGGGAAGACAGGCTTAAGGTCCTTTTTGAGGGCTCAGTCTTGATATGTTGCTCATTGCATAAACCCTTACATTTCCTTAAGCACCCACACACTATGTCGCAGGGTGTAAATGTTCAAATGAATGTGTAAAATCTTCATTTAAGTGAAAAAAGGCTTCACACATAACATGCAGAAGGTATGCATGTATACATATATATATATAGCTAGGATTTATGAAATGAGATCAGGTAATTAGATCTTCCATAATGTGCAATAAATAAAATTAACATTGAAGCATCAAGAGTTTCTGGGTTACACATTTCCCTATGAAGCCTAGGGCCTTAAGGATGTCTTTCCACTTAAAACAGTCCACAAAAACATTGAGCAGAGCTTTCATTAAAAGTAGATCTGCCAAACTGCAGGCCTTCCACCCCCAGGAATGTTTGTTTAGAGGGAGATCAAGGATGTGGTGGAGACATGAAGTAATTCTGATTAATGTTGCTAAAGCTAGGCACGTACTGAACACTACCTGAATATGCAAGCCCCAAATCATAAAAATATCAGCATGCAAAACATGCCGTCATTTGCATACATTTTTGATTCTGGATTTCCTTACTATTTAAATATGCAGTTAGAAATAGTCCAGCTCTGCCTCTTGCGCTGTCACGCTGCACACTCACACTGTCATTGGCCCTGATAGAACTCTTCCGCTTCAAAGAGAGCTCTGCAATGGAGAGGAGAATGAGCAAATATTTGAATTGCAAAAACACATCATCTTGCGAGGGGAGAAAATTTAAGACAACTTTTTAGAGTTAAAGACATTCCCAACCCCCAGTAAGCTAACCCTCTGCACACAGCACAAAAAGGCAACATATTCATAGCGTAAGCACTCCTCGCCGCTAATTTACCATGTCCAAATTTGCGTAATGGGATATGACACATTTTAGAGGGGATTGCTGAAATAAACTTTAATTTGAGTAGAGAACCATAAAATGTTTCAAGCTGCTCCTGTATTTAACTGAAATCCACCGCACAAATCCAGGTTCTCCGGCAACCTGACATGGATTTGATTGCAGGCTGAAGTGTAATTAGCTGCTTAGGTTATCCTCTGGTAGGTTGGAGTAAGCAGTCCCACAATTGGAACTAGCTATTTTAGCATAATCAAAGATACCTTTACATTCTACTGGAATATGTTTTCCCTTAAGAATGAGCTCAGCCAGTTTCATGCAAACTCTCTCCAGAAGATTCTCTGACAGCTTCCAACTTTTGCACAAGTTAGTGAAAAATATGCAATAAATAATCTTCATGACAAATCAATAACATGACTCATAGCATATTTAAAAGCAAGAGCTCCTCAAATTGAAGCCAGAGTAAATAGAACATATAAGCCAAAATGTACAGTCTAGACACAAAGGCCGCAGACAACTTTAACAGCAATAAATACCCATCTTCAGACATCTGAAAAAATACCCATGCAAAGAGGGAAAACTGTGTTTATGATTAAAAATGTATTTACCACAGGCTGGGGAAATACCTTGAATTTTAAATCGGGGAAAATGTGAGTGTCTCAAACACATATAAAGGAAATGCCTAGGACACATGGCGAATTACTGTGAAACGCTAAATGTAACTGTGGAAAAAGGGCAATGGGCTAGTTGTGAAAAACAAATAAGCATCCAAAGATGTAAATGCAATACAAATACATTTGATAAAATCATTAGATGATACAATTAGGGTTTGCACTGTTACCTTGATTCTATATGACATCTTCACACAAATCCTAAATATGAGTCAACCTGTAATAACAGTCCTAAAATTGTTCATTATTGTCAGCTCTTAATACACCATAAGCACTTTCTAAAGCTCCTCAATACACCGTCCACATTTCACCTCCCACCAGTCCAACCTTCCTGTGGCCTCTACTTTTTGTGACTACGTGTAGACAACTTGGAGACAGGTCATAGCAGAAATCAAACCCGAATGATGGATAGCTTTACTGCACAATGACCTCTGTCACTGGGTTCTTGCCCTAAATCAATGCTGGCGATAAGAGCCCTGCGCCAGCGCTCACCTTGGTATGTTCACTAGCAGACCTTATCTATGACAAGAGGAAGTATGAGTAATAACTAAAGACAAGCTACGACAAAACCACTAACCCCACCTTGTCAAACATAATTTACAATGTATATCCCTCTCCCGCCCCCCCTGCTGCTGTTAAAACAGTAATTATGAGAACCATAGAGATTTGGGACGATTAACCTGCTGCGGGACGGTGGGTGAGCTTTGCACAAAATATTTGGTCCACTGAGGTTTATATTTTTACAAGAAAAAACTGGGAGTTTGAAGACAGAGGTCTGATATACCCTATACTCTTCACTGGAATGCACTTTCATTCACAAAATCATGAATAAGATCTTTAAATTGTAGCACTGTCTGGAGCGGTCAACATTTCAGTGATGCAGGAGTGTAGAGGTTAGAGGTTGAAGGTTAGAGAAGGGCTGACAGGAAGTAAAAGCAAATACTCAATAAAGATTACAAAATTGAGAACTCTCTGAGTAGTTTTTCATTTGAGTGTATGTGTGTGTGTGTGTGTGTGTGAGACAGAGAGTTGAGCGAGAGAGCGAGCATACTTTCAGGCAGTGGAATCAAAATGGAAAGAGAGACCAAACATGACATCAAACGCTGCAATTAGCTGACCCCTTTCTCCAAGAGTCACAGTTGGAAAAGCCCTTTCCTTTAAAACAATGATTAAAATATGTTTGCTTTCTCATTCAAAATGACATTTGACAAGGTTAGTAATATTTCAACTAACTGAAAAAACATTCTTGTGGCCGTAATCCTTTTTTCCATCACTTTTCAGGGGCGCAGGTAACCTCGGAGTGAGTTTCCCATGAACTCAGCACTACAATTTGAAAACAAAACGGCTGCGGGAGAAAAAAAGTTCAAAGTTTTACTCAAGCGTGTTTTGTTTCACCCGGGCAGCTGAAGCTAAATGTTTTGCTATCATTATTCAGAGAATTTATCCCCTTTCTAATTCAAACCACAACGAATATTTTAAACAGGGCCAGTAGTCTTTTCTCTAACCACGAGCTCTATCCTTAGCAGACACTCAGGGGGGCTGAGGACTGTCAGCAGCTCTGAGGATAGAGTTCCCCAAAGCGTTAAACCCCCTCATCACCAAATTAGTAGACGTGTAGACTGTTAGCCAATGGCCTCTCCAATGGAAACGTAATATAAAAAGTGAAGTGAAATGTAATTTAATAATGCAAGATTGTAATGATAGTATCTGGAGTTAAACAACTTAAAAAAAAAAACAACAAAGGCCTCGAAGGATCTGAAAACCTAAATGAAAAAAAATTGTGTTTGGATCAGTCTTTGTCAGCGTGCAATTCTGACAAACCAAGCTGAAGATAAGGCGTGAAAAAGGGAACCAGATCAGAACTGGTCAGACCAGAACTCTGTCTAAAGTTAAAAGTTTTCAAATCCATTCCCGTCGCAGGAGAAGCAAATGTGTAGTGTCGGCCCTGGACAGTGAGCCGGCCCAGGCTTAACTGCAGCTGTGCACAAATTAAAGTGGCACTTTCTATCAGAGATCCTTTGCTAGACAGCTCTATTCTGCCCTTTCACTTGTAACCTCCATGACACACACACGCCCAATAAAAAACTAAGAGTGGTCATTTTAAAACACGCTGCCGTCATTGAAGAGACAGATTCTTGGTTTTACATAGGGGAAGATTCATGGTGAGAGGCTGCCAGCTGATAGAGATATCACTCAAAATGAGAAATACATTTCTCCGACATATCCGTGGCGGCCGTTCAAAGGGGAGGGGGGCGCGTCTCAAAGCCCTAAACTCTGCGCAGAGTTTATATTTCACTTGTTCAGAAATGTACGCCTCTGTTATCTCACATCAGTCCAAGAGAAAAGGATTGGGTATCGCCTGTTTTAACTTCCCGCCCATGTTGAAATGTTACATCGACAACGGACGGATTGGTATTTGGATCTTATAGTTAGCCTGTTAACTCCTTAATCCTGTCACAAAGGTTTGGTTTATGGTGATACTTAAAATGCAGACTAGATAAAATAAAACACATTATCATTATTAACACAAAAGATAGAAAGGAATATAAAAGTCCACATTTATTTTAAGAGGTTTCAAAAGGGTTCAGTGGCCAAAGGCATTTTTTCCCGAATCTTTTATAGACCTGACGAAGCTTGTGGAGACAAATCTGCTGACCTGATAGATCTTGTACATTAACCCTAAGAAGTGATGAGCAAAATCAGAAGGTCAGCACTTGGACACAGGCTCCTCATGTGTCTTTGATTACACACTCCCACTAAGGGATAGGCAGGCAGAGATGTTTAAGCTATCAGGCAATCAGACCGCCGCGAGACGTGAAACTCAAACCAGAGACGGGAGAGGGCTGCCTGGGAACAAAGATGGGGAAAAGGGTCCTGACGAAGCTCTTTAACAAATGCCAGGCCGGTGAGGCAAGACTCAGATGTGCTTGTATCTCTTTCAGGGTTTTTCTGGCAACAATGCAATGAAGTGAATTAATACTGAAATATAAAGCAAGAGTTCAGAAAAACAAATACCTCCTTATCATTCTATTATTTCAATTCAGTTACCCTCGGTACATCAATCTAAATGACTGCCATGAGGTACAATCAGATATAGGTCTTACATAGTGAAACAAACGATTCAAAACATAAAGAAAGTTATATAGAGAGATGGATGAGGTCATTTGGGGAAGAAACAAAATCTGAATTTAACTGAAGAATGTAGAATGATAGGTGCAAATAAGGAACAGCATTGTTGCTTTTGATGCAATATATTGTGGAACAGATACAGAAGCTGATTGAGGTTTCTGGCTTTTATAGAAATCCTTATACTGTTTTGCATTCCCTAAAATAAACTGATTTTATGTACTGGGTTATGTACAAAGAGTAGGAGAACCTTGTCATGTTGGTTTCGAATACTCAAAATGAGCCAGAATAGCAGTACAAATACCAGAAAGGAAAAGGTACATGGACAGCACACTAGTATGTGTCTATTTTATATATAGGATTGCATTTCTGATGGTAACATACTTGTTCTAGAATACTATATAAACAATGTAAATAATAAAGTATACAGAGAGGATGAAGAATCAGGAGATGGGGGGAAAAAAAGAAAATAAGCATGGGTGGTAGAAAAAAAACAAGGTTATGTGAGGGACAGTGGGCCTATAAAAAGAATCCCACTGTCTAGATTATCTATAAGGAACCACTTATCACAAGCGACCAGCTACACACGGTGACTGATGGGCCTCCATGGACCCCGAGTACCAGCACATTATCAGGTACACACAGAGCTGCTCTTTAAACACAAAGACTGAAATATGAAGCATTGTTTCCTAGGCTGTCATCCCGTGAAATATAATATTTATTTTGGTCTAAAATAGAAACAGTGTTTACTGTTTTTGTGCTCTGAAACACATAGACAATAGTGACTAACACATAAATTACAGCAAAGATAAAGTGGCTAAACCAAACCATTACAAATCCAAGTAGCTGATAAAAAGCTTCAATTAAATCCTGAAGTCTTCCATTAAAAATGAGGACAAGTAACCTTTACCATACACAGAGAAATACTACTTGATGTCAAGTCAACCCAACAAAATCAATAAATCAGAAGAAAAGAAAATCTTAATCCGCCCAAAAAGCTGTTAAACACTTGCCATGTCATGAAATCGCACATCCAGAACTAAACTATGCATTCCTCCTCTATCCATGTGTGCCATGCAAAAATAAAAGCTGTCCTCCTCTATATCAAAGTCTAAGGGATCATATTGCTGGATAGGAGACAAAAGACCAGATTGTTTTATTTCAATTGTAATATTATTGGTACCAATAATGAATATGCTATTTTTTGCGATTAACTTGGTCACATTTCCTGTAACAAGTCATGGTCCCATACTCTCCTTAGGTTTGGAGGGATAATGTGATGACTCTCAGCCGCCATACTTACCTAAATACTTAAAAGGCCTTATTAAAATTGTATCTTGATGTCTTCTTTGCTGTAATTGTGTTTATGCGAGTCAAATAATAAAAAACGTTGCATGGCTTTTATCCTTTAAAAAAAGAGATTTATTATATTAGCAGACATCCAACAGACATCCCTATAATGATCTTGCCATTTCCTTCGTTATCAATCTTCAATTTTTCTTCAGATTCAGAAGGGTGCAGGACTTTTTGTAATGCACAGCATGCACCATGTATTGCATACAAACTCTATATATTCTATCTATATCTATGTTTACACTGTCTCCGTGTCAAGAAAACACCACTGCAAGTTTCACATCACATTGGATTAAATGCGGAATCCTGATATCACTTTGTGATTTGGGAGCAATCAAAAATGATCCTGTTAGATTGAGTCTTACAAAGAGCCATTCTATCCTTGCTCACCACTCTCTGGGCTTTTGACGAATGCTGCTGACTTGTTCCTGGAATGAAACACAGAAGGTCACTGTAAAGGAAGAAGAAGAAGGGGAAAAGGAGAGCGAGACCGAGAAAATGAGGGGTGAAAAAAAAAGTGTGCATCTGTAAGTCTGATGACATACATTGTGAAAGCTGACAAAAAATGTACATTAATCTTTTAAAAAGTTCCATGGCAAAACAGGAATTTATGGCGCAGACATGCTTGCACCTCATTTAACTTGAGGCTTTCTTCTCCATCTCACAGTGTCACAGGCTAGCAGAGAGACAGGAGGAGGGATATTATGTCGCAGGGGTGCCGCTTTCTGTCCCGATCCTCGTTTATAGACACAGCGGCCGTGTCAAGGCTGCTCTCACACTCAACGGTAAATGACAAATTTAGATAATGCACACATACAACCCTACAAAAATAAATAGGAGACATGAAGGCTTAACCAGAGCTAAATCCTGAGGCTGCTGGAGACCTGAGAGTGCGGATTACACCCCAGACGCCTTAAACAATGCACCCAAATGTGCATCCTTAAAAGCATGAAATCCTTGAAGCATCAGAGCAGACTTGTCATTTGCCATTAATATTCCAAGTTGCTTGTGGTTTAGGGGCAAGCATTGCACTTCTGTGTGCCGATGTGCCCTAAAACAAACTCTCGCAAAGCCCTAAAGGAACAACCATTGTGGATAGCTATTTTTCTAGCTGTGGAATATTCTACGAGAGGATGTCATAACAAAGGAAACAATAAAAGAGGCCACGTTCCTGCTCTGCATGGGGCATCTATAACTATAAATAGGAAGGAGGCAATGTTTGAGGCGCTTGTCCTTTAACAGAAAAACTGATATTTGTGCTTTTTTTTTGTTAAGATTTTTTTAGGCATAAATAGCAAGCCAAGTAACCCTGAAACGCAACATAATCAAAACCACAACAGAAAGGCTTTATAAGAAACTAAACACATAGCTGACACTGTAGATGCAGTAAAGCAGCACATATAGTATGAGGTCAATATGATTCCAATGAGGTGTTCAAATGCCATTATTGCATGGAAATGTATCTTTTACATTATCTTCCTCCCTTTCTTTGCCAGGAACATCTCAGAAGGGAAGGTGAGGTAAAGTGTGGTAGGGTACAGGTCTTGGAGATGTCACATTGTCACACCAGAGGCATCAGTACCTGTCCTTGGGGATGGCCCTGTAATGTCCGGCCTCATTGGATCAGCAACAGCCTCGGCCTGTGGGCCCCTCTCTCAGATGACAGCCCCTATCTGCTCTGGCTCGATGATGGTCCTGCTGCTACTGCTGCTGTTTATATATTGCATTAAATGCACTATATGCACATGCAAGCACTTCTAACATTCAGAAAATGCCTATTTTTATTTAGCAAGTCATACACGTAAAAGCAAATTATCTGCAAAATCAAAAAAATCTGTTGAATTCATTAAAGGTTTTTCTCCAACACATAATGTAATTAATTAGGCATTCCTGTCGGGAGTATTTTAGAAAGTTCAACAAAAAATGATGGACATTTCCATTAAAAAAAGACAGCAATTTTCAATATCTGGAATCAAAAAGAATTTGAAGCTGCAATTGGATTGACAGCTCAGAGAATATAGCAGAGCTGTAATATCTACAGTATATAGTTCCAGATATAATTGGAAAAGGTTCAGAGAGAGCTCAAGATGTCTAATTGCAGCTGTGTCAACTAATATAAAACAACACATAAATCAGATTTTTGTCTATTCATTAGCCAATGTGTCAGCGAGCAGATTAGTGATGTTGTAGGAACAGTCTGGTGAGAGTCTTGAGAATTATGACTTCCTCATTAATTGTAGTCCTGCTTCCATGTGCGTGCAAAAAAGTGTTGCAACAAAGGACAGGCACTAATCTCATTTGCGCAAAAACACATTTGAATGGAGATCGATATGCACTTTTGGAGCATGAGAATTGTCCGCCTTTAATTATACTAGGACATAAATTATCTACATAACAACAGAGCATGACGTTCAAAATTACAAAAAGAAAAGAGGAAACCTAATGCGTGGGCGTGCATTCAAGTCTCAACAAATTTCAGAGTGGTCAAGCCAGATGATGTATAATAGCAAACCCAAAAGTCTTAACCCCCATTTCATATGAGGGAGAAATGAGGCATACTGTCCCATTATAAAGCTATAAATCATTTTTCGTGGACGTCTGACAGCTTTTTATCAGATCTAACCTTTTCAAGCCTCCATTAAGAGCGCTAACATTTTCAACTCTGACACGTTTGCAGTTTAGGAATCTCACAGCTGATTTACTCAGGGAGGGGGGCACGATGGAGTTTATGCTCATATCCACACAGGCTGTCAATTGTATTGGATTGTATGGAATGGGGGAGGAAAAATAAGAAACAGCGAGGAGAAGAACGGGCTCTGAATCTATTCATTCAACTCTACATTTGCCCTTTAAATCTGCTACTACAGGGCGAAGTGGTGTTGTTGCTGAAAAGCTTTTATGTGGCAAACAGTATATTCTGATTTACTCTATTGATTCTTTAAATGGTACACATCTGCTGCATGGAGGGAAATTAATGGCTGCCTGAATTCTTCATAATCTTACTGATGATGAGTGGATTGTAGAGGAACCTGTGTAGGAACCTGTGTAGCCATTTTTTTACAAATTTGCTGTTGGACAAGGCTTTGAATTCAAATGATGTAGCGTTAATGTTTTGGTATTTTTGTACAAGCTGTGATGGAAGCTCTCCTGACAGTGAGGACCAATAGTTGATCTATAGATCCATCTATTCATCCATCCACCAAGTACCAAAACTTCCTAGGTGTCATTTCTCCTCAATTTGAGCTACATAACATTTACAAAATACTCCACAGACTGAAAAGGACAAATTAAGTAACTAAATCCCTCAGGGACCAACATAGTGGTATGTTCCAAATCTGATAAAAAGCAGTGCTGAAAACATCAATGTGTATTTCAGAAATACATAGGGTGTCCACTACAATGCGCGGAAGTACCTCTCAACCCCTGCAACCACAGTGCCTTGTGAGAGGTTGTTCTCACTCTCAGGCCACATTATTCAAAAGAAGCGAGCTTCTTTGTTCCCTGAGAACGTAAACAAACTGGTCTGCCTCAGCAACTGGCTGAAAGTAAAGAAGGACTAAGTAAATTATCTTTTTGGAGTGAAAAATGTTCAACATTCTTATTTTTTTCGACTTATTTTTGTATTTGCACTTTGCATGTGTGCACTTTAAGCCATTAAAATGGTCTTTGAATTTAAATATAATTTCTCTGTGTTTATTCTACATTAATTTGATGATTCTGCATAAATATTCATTATAAGCTTCAGTCTTAAATAGAAAAATGCAATTAATTTATGGATAAATTAATCGCGATTAAATTTGTGCGATTAATTAGTTCATTTTTTTTAATCGATTGACAGTCCTAGTATTTCTACATAATGTCCTAATCCTTCAGAGTTATTCAAGTGTACACTTATTCAGGAATGCCATCAAATAATTGTTATAATGCAAATATTTTCAAGATTAAGTATTTCAAAACATAAACTAATCAGACAAATACAAAGGCAGAACTTCAGTGGCTGCTTGGTGAGTTACGGAAGGAACGTTGCCAACCATAATTGATTTAAGTACACCATTATCAAGGAGGGGCAGTTAAGGTGGCAGCACACCAGAGTCCATATTTCATTACATGCTGTGTTTAACCTTACCCACTTCTCCAAAAACACACAAGAGGCTCATTATGTGTTTAATATTCACCAGCAGGTGAATAATTTTTATGCAACTCTGATAGTTGGGCGAGATGGATAACTCAATTATCTGAACATCCGTCAGAGCAGAGGGCTCGCTAGCTCTGGAACGCCACCAGCTAAGATTGATGGCTTCAAGACACCAATAGCTGCTGCTTCGCCATCTCATCCAGGCACTGGGCCTGAACACGCCGTTTGATTCTGCAAGAAGACCGTTTTTCTCTCCATTTTTTTCCTTTTTTATCTTTTTTCTTGGGAGCATTGTAGGTGAAGCGTCATTACCTCTCACTCCACTGAAGAGGGGTTCATTATGGGGTTAGTGTGTTGGCAAGACTATTGTTTGGATGATAAATGCAGTTGGTGAGGGCTTTAGAGGGAAAATTAGTTATGTTTTTTCTCTCCGTCTACAAAAACATGTCCCCATTGCTCACTCTGTAATGCTTGAGGGCAAACCGAGAACAATTAACACAAGCAATGGGTGAAGCAGCTCAGTTAAAGCAAAGAGGGAATTCATGAAAAATAAGCAAATCACTGCAAATGTCAATCAGGGCCAATGAAGTAATTACAAACACTGCTGTGCGATTCCAAGGGCGGTCAAAAAAGACCCAAAAGGTTTAAAGTCAAGCACTGAAATCAGTTTGAGGAATGAAGGAATGGACAAACACCCTAAAAATCAGTGCTTAAGGGTCCGTCTCATAAACTGAAACCAACTAATGAGAAGTGAAAGGAGGATGATGTCACCCCATCACACTGCTGTACCCTATTTCTCTATTGGCTTATGTTTTGGTGACTACAAAGCGCTGACCCTGAAGTCACTGCTTCGCACACGCACACACACGCACACGCACACGCACACCAGGGGATAATGCATATAAGGTCTAACAATAAGAGAAAGACGAGGCCGTTTTCAAATGTCAGCTGTAAATGTCAATTAAAAATTACAAGGTTGCTTGAAAAGGTAGGGTCTGAAGGGACTGACATTTTTTCTTTTTTGACAACAATGTTTATCTGACCAGGCTGCTGGCTGACATGACGGGATCTACTTTGTCAGTTCTCTAATACACTCGGACAAGGCGGCCCCTGAATATCAATGAGAGACACCCGTGGGCAAATATGTAAGGCTTAGACTAACTCTAACTGTCCAATCAGCATGTTAGTATTCTCATATTTCATCCTTCTGTATGCTTATGCCACGAGTAGCAAAGAGGAAGACCAGGCAGTGTAATGCCACTTTCTTAAATCCAAACCAAGAAATACTGACTTGCATGGTAAAATATTTATAGAGACATCTGATCCTCATGTCATAATCCAATTAGCTCTTTTCCTTTATTAGATTTTTTCCCAAGTTAGACTGACTGAAAAAGCTACAATGTGTTCTCCAAAATGAGTCTGGCAATATTCTGGAGCTTTAGCAAAGCTTTTTATTGTCACCAACTTTCTTAGTGACATTTAATGAGGCCTAACAATGCTAGTTACCATCAAAGACTGACCCTTTCTAAAATCACACCTCAGTAACCTTTAACAATAGAAAAAAAAGGAAATAAAAAAACAAGCCTTTTTCTTCTGGAAGCAAATAAAACTATGTTACTCTGATAAAGTATAACACACCATTGACTATGACCTTGACCTAATCTCCTTATTTCGACTGCTCAATGCTATTGGATGAGTGGTCTGAAAATCAAACAGTTTCTTTGTTGGCAGCATCTGAGTTAAATCAGTAGGTCAGTCATCTACAAGCAATGGTAACATTTTTCTAAATGTGGAACCATTATTTTCCTTTAATTAACTTTTTGGTCTTGAGATAAAAACAAATCGTATAAAAGATACGACTTTAAATACAATTTGTTTTTACATTATTTGCAGGATATATGGAGTTTTCCCTACATTTACATTGCAGGTTAAATTAACAAAATTGGTGGCCTAAGAAAACAAAAACGTGGAATGAATATTAGATATTTATAACAGTTAAACCCTGATATAGACATATATTGTAACAATTCCCAAACCATTCAATTTGAATTATGATAAACAGTGTCCCGTCCTGTGTTGTGGTATTGATAGATCCAGGAATCTGATCCGCTGATCTGCACATGCACCAAGAAAACCATAATAAAAAGTCAGTGCCGGGGGTCCTTTGGCTCCAGCACCATGTCACAACATGTCAGCTGGCCGTCACGGCTGAGGGGGTGGTCGGGGGCTGCAGTGATGCGGATGGAGGCAGTGTGGGCGGCATTTCAACTGGGTGACTGGAACCCCACGCCAAGAGAGGCAGGGATGTGAAGACCGTGTGACCCCTTACTCTTCTGTCTTGGTGTGCCTCAACATATTATTTGTATTAAGAAAATAAAGCCTATATAACACTGAGTATTGTGCAACATCTTTGGAGAATGGGAATAAGTATGACAGGTGTTCATAGGCTATATTTTTACCTGGTATTTAATCATGAATGAGTTTATTTATTTAATGGATGAGACACTTTAGGGCCTGTTTAGCCCTTAAACCAAGAACTAGCCCAGAGATGACACAATACAAAGGGGCATATTACTCTACCTTGTGATCCTTAATAAAGTTCTTGTTCTATGTTGGCAGACGATGAAAGGATAAATCAAAACTATGATCATTCAAGAGAGAATGAAATGGGTATAATTTTACTGAACCGTATTAATTTCCAGCAGTGATACATACGCATTTATATGCACACACACACCTCTGTTCCCCCCGGGGTCAGACAACAAGGCCTTGTTTCTGTCCAAAGATTCTCATGACAACAGATGCAACGGATTAATGACCAACTTCCCAGCTTTCTTTCCAAAAACAATGTGTACACAATGGAAAACAAACAAGCTCATAGGCATACCCTCTAGGCTGTTAAAGGCTCCAATGACAGGATTGAATGTGGATGTGTACAGATGTACCACATGGAAGTGTGGCCCATGCCAGGGAGGAAGTGGTTAGCTTTGTTTGACAGAGATATGAGCTGCCTTTGTACTACTGAGAAAAAGCTGACTGTGGTTTGTGGTCAAAAAGGAGAAGTTATAAACAATATGCCAACTGGAGACAAAGGAGTTGCAGCATTTCACGGATAATTAATACCTGATTTAAATTGCATAGTTCAGCTCAACTCGACTCACTTTTTGTGCCAGGTTCTTTTCTAAAACTGATGCTATGCCAAAAAAGCTGGTGTGACATATTAAGTAGCCTATTAATTAATGCAAATATGATAACGCTTACCTGTTCCAGTAGCTCCAGAACTGTTCGTTGAGATAGGTGCGATGACTGTGGTCGTCTCCGAACGAGGCTTTGCTCTCAATCCAGTGTACAATGTGTCCCTCCACGGCTTTTGAGAAAGCAGAGACACAGAGCAGCAATCAGTAAATGGTAATCCATGTAAATTATGGCTTAAACATGACAAGATTCAGAGAACGTCTCTTGAAGACAACATAGTTAAGATTGCAACATTTATTCAACATAAAACACAGTTATACTATGTTAATACTTACCAATGGGAACCTCCAGGATGATATCAGGTGTCTTGTCATAGCCCATAACTCTTAGTTGGTTTTCATCTAAAGGAGATAAAGTGCACAATTTCAACATGTGACTTTTACTTTGTAATTGGTTTTACTCTTCACCGAACAAATTCTGTTGCATCAGTCACAGGCAGGTAACCTCTTAGCCTTCACCAAGGTGCTGGTAACAAACCCTTTAGTATTGGCAAAGCAGAAGAAATAACAGTAGAGGACAGCAAGCACAGTAAAACCATTAACTACATCTGCCACGTATTTGCTGTTGTTGCAAAAAAAAACCCTGTAAAGCCCAGTTACGGAGCTGCTCTTCAGTTTGCAGTTTGGCAGAGCTTTATAAAATATACAGCAAAGGGACAAGGTTGGCATTATAGCCTCTGTAAGCATGACCCCTGCCTGCACGGGCCGCAGCCATTGTCCTTGACTTCTGGTGCGCTTCGGCCATTATCTCTACAACACCTGATTTCTCCATTAAATCTCAGGCTGACCAGGTCATTCAGTTCCAAGGGCCTGCCTCTTTGTCTCCAGCCAAGCTCAACTAATGGGGCATGGAAGTGAATTGAAGAGATGGAGGGTGGCGGTGTCAGTGGTGGTGAGGAGGAAGCATCAGCCAAGGAGAGAGAAAAACAGCCGAGTGAGGTCAGAGAGGCTGCCAGAGGCTTGTGGTACGAGAGGAGCATCCTGGGTGTGGTAATGTGGGTGTAGATTTGTATGGGGTGGGATGGTAGCCTCTATTCATACCTACTGGGCTGTTGACATTGTCATGTGGCTCTGATCGCCTTTTTACATCACCTTTGATTAAAATTAATGGGCCATCCCTGCTGTTGGGTAGCTTATTTCAAATCCATTTATCAGATGGGGTGAGTCTGCCTTTAGTGGCCCTCGTGCCTCCTGAACTCTGACAGTTTTAGAACAGTCCTTTGTACAGCTCTGAGGAAAGGTCAGCACTCCAGGTTCAAATAAATGATATGGTCTTAATGACAGTGGGAATGACTTTCATCCTTCATCACTCATCTGACCTAGGGGATGGTGATGGGATAGGGGTGACAGGAGGAAGGTTAAAAATGTCTGTTTCATAATTTCACACCTGGACACTCCACCTTGATTTAATATTGTTGGAACAACATTATGATTTTAATAGAAAAACATTAGGACAACAAATCCCAAAACTATGGTTGGATTAAAAATAAAATGAGTCTTTAAAGTCAAAAATCCTATTTAGTAGTGTATACATAATATTGATGCTCATGTAAAAATAAATTGGCCTTTTTATTTCAATTTAGAAACATACAGCAACTTTAGAGAACCAAACATAATTCAAAAAACCTTAATACCTTCATTCAAACTTTTATTCTATAAATATTATTACAGGCTGGTCCATAAGCATCTAATTATATTAGATAACAGCTCCTTGTTAGCAAATCAATAAGTAGATAACATCCATTGCATCAGTCATGCACAGGTCTTCCTTTACTAAGTGTACAAAAAGACGAAACTGCCATGAAGAGACTTTAGAAATGTGATGAGACGTTAAAAAGATAGCTTACCTAGAAAGGAAAGGTTCCTCTCCTTTAGTTTGTCACAAAGCAGCACCTCATGTTCTTGGCCAATAGCGCTGAGAAAAAAGAGTCAAGGATTCTAACGTACACGAACAAAGTATTCTTCACTGTATATAGCCAGTGAAACACCTACATGTTTAGGTAGTGCAATCTCAGCTTGGGTAGGTACATGAAAATAATAAAAGTCATTTTTATAAGAAAAAAATAAAAGTTGCTCACTAACAATATTCAACTGTGTCTGTAAATGGGTAACCACAAACACACTGATGTTATTCATCATACACAACGTCACATTAGCATGTGTATGCTTGACATCAGATAAAGTAAGGAATATGCTTACTCCACTATTGGCTTAGTATGCAAAGTGAAAGCAAATTCAGTTCTTGCCGATGTATAGGAAAAGCACAATCAGAGTTTTTAGGTCAACCTTAATCTGCTTTCACAACAAATCTCCAAAGTGCATTACCTAAATGAGGAAGAAACAAATGCCAATTTGGCAAAATGTATAGAGAGCCTGCACAGGCTGCTCCGCTCATTCCTGTACAATCTTTGAAGTAAAATGCTTTTAGAATAAATGCCATGTTGCATCAGGATGCATGCCGCTTGATGTCAGAGAAAGCAATACAGAAAATACAGAGGCCGCGTATCATATATGCAAAACTGGCTTTTTACCAACAGAAAAATAAAAGTTATTATGCAATTATCCTGCCCTCAACAAGCACTCTACTCCTATAATGGATTTTAATTCATAAATATATATCGTGATTGGCCCAAAAGCATTAAGAGCCATACCACTGATGTGAGGATGGAGCTCTTTCAAATAGTACATAGTGGGGCGGTTTTAATGAACTCTGTGTGGCGGAGTAACTGACTCTTAGTTGATGCTGACAAAAGGACAGCCAAAGAAAGGTAAAAAGGGGGGGATGTAGAAGGAGGGCACGGTCGGACAGGGTTGACTGGATATGAACAGATCAACCAAGCCCGACCACCACACACCAAAGCTTGGAGAGACAATAACATACAGATGAACCCATGTACACTCATTCAAATAAGTCTCCTCCCCCAGGAAATAGTTTGTCTGCTACCCAGCTGCTTAGCCCTAAATAGCTTTAACTCCAAATCTGTGCCTGCAGTCAAGGCCTAGCCCCTGTTTGATAAGGAGGAGGTATTTGTATTTAGATAAAGAAATAGCAGGATAACACTGGAAAAATAAGAATAAATTAAATGACACTAAAAATCAGAATTAGGAAAAAATGTAAAAATTAATTGATTGACAAATGTGTAGTTCATGTTGGACTGATTGGACACTCTCCATGGTGCTGAATGGCATTAGAATAGAAAGTAACATCCCGTGTTATCAATATAAAATAAAAAAACACCAGAGTTAAATAAAATACCAAACAAATGAACACGTTTCCAACACACAGGGCTTATGATCCTTTTTTGTCTTGTATCATAGAACATTGGGTCTGATTCACTGTGTGCACATGGAGATGCATTTAGATCAGCCAATCCTCTCCTCCTCCTCTTCCCTCCATCGCCTTCCAGCCGCTGTAGCGGGGAAAGTGGGATGGCAGGCAGGATGAAACACTTCCTCTGTGAAGCAGAACTTTTATGTCAGGTGAAGCCAGACACATCCCATCCCCTTCAATAGCTCCTCGTCAATTTCAGGCTTAAAATTTTATGGGATAGGATACTGTTTGATGCAGTCTACCAGCGGTCCATAACAGTAGTCATTTATTGTGCACTGAAAAGAGGGGGAAGAAATATTACGGCGGGCAAAAAGGGTGGGTGGGTGTAAGGGAGGTGGTACAGCGGCGGGAAAGGAGAAAACACATGAGATGCTGGCAGATTGGCAGGCATGACCGCCGGCTCTCACGTGACCTCATCAGCAAACATGAGCGGCTGATGCCGTCTGTCAGCCAGGTGGTACAACAACACCGAAAGACTCACTGTACCTAAGCAGGAAATTTGTTACATAGACAACAGCGACTAAAGGTATACGATTTAATTGAATAATTAAAAATCATCCTATAAAACAAACAATTAAGATGATTTTAAAGAACATTTCAGTTTGTATTTAAACGTTACACTTACCTGGTATATGTTATTCGCCAACATTTGGTCTGGAATCAAGGATGGCTCTTTAAGCATGCTGTTGATGACTGTTTTAGAGGCTGAAACCAGAAAAAAAGGGAGATAAATAATTAGCAAAAACAAATAAATATTATTATGTCACTACAAACATTACAGCGCCTATAGCCTAAATACAAAAGCAAAAAAAAAAAGTATTGCTGCTTTTAATTGAACGCAAACCGTGAAAATATACAGACCTAAACGACAGACTTCACAAACTATAATTCACAATGCCGCTGTTGGTGCAATATTTCCTCACTAGTCCATTAGATGGCTCCTTGGTGTCTATACAGATTTTCTATAGATAAATGTTTCAGTCCAGAGAACAGAAGCCCCATGTAGTTTATCTATGTTATGAATGCTGACTATTCTGCATCTCTCATCCCCATTCTAGCTCTACTAACATTATAAATCAGAGCGGAAAACCCGCTGGATTGA
The DNA here is from genome assembly GCF_036324505.1 of Eleginops maclovinus. Lineage (NCBI taxonomy): Eukaryota > Metazoa > Chordata > Actinopteri > Perciformes > Eleginopidae > Eleginops > Eleginops maclovinus. Next base: position 16,416,905 of record NC_086367.1, read on the forward strand.
TTCGCTGGTACTGCAACAGCAAAAAATCCCTTAAATCATTTCTTAAAAAGATTTGAATTAAATGGATTGTATCATTGTGTGACGAAATGGTTGAGGCACGCCATTTTAGTGATACATGGTCCTGACAGACCTGCAGCATTGCAGACACCACAAGGAATGTTTCTATTCACATTTCAGGCATGGATGGTGCCTGTACCAACACTGCACTGATATCTCCAAGCTCATCTAATAAACTGCGCACAATATATAAAACTCTTAAAACAAGACAGCCTATTTGAAACGTATAAATGGGTTTGAAAAAAAGGGTGTTAAAGACTTGGGTGGATATTTTTAAATGCTGATTGGATTATCAAGTGTTCTTTAAATTGATTTAATTAATAGAAATGCATTTAGAGGAATATTTATAACATCCGTTTTATTAGACCTGTCTTTGAATTTCTTTTATTGGCATTGCTCCTTGAGAGAACTATCACAGAGAGGACAAACAGTGCTGTGATCCCATCTACCTTATGATGAAATAAAGAGGGAGGAGGGTGGGAAAAGAACAAAGCCCATTCAGCGCTCCCTCTTCTCTTTCTGTTTCTTCTCCTTTGTCTCCATCTTTCTCTGCCACCTTTTTTTCCTCTGTTTCAGTCTCTTCCAACCACGGTACTCCCTCAGCCCACCCCATAACCTCACACTCCCTCTTAGAGCTGCAAGGCACAGGGCTGTGCTTTATTTCTTTGCTCATTTTTCTCAGAGATTGGTACCTTCACACGCAGATCCATACCATGCTCCTGTGCAGTGCGGGCGGCGGTGAGGAAAGAGGGTTATATTTTCCCCTTGAGTTAGGACACCTCATGACAAATGATAATGGATAATCAATAAAGTGGGAAATATGAGGCAGCAAACTTTATGAAGCCAGGAGACATATTACTCCCCAACAACACTGGTTTCCCTTAACAAAGTCACTACTCGACTGTGCCTAATAATCTGAAAGAAAATCAAAGGACCTGCAACCACATCAGCAATATTGGCAACTTATTCCACTTTAATGGCATTTTGATTGATTTTTTCCCTCTTCCTAATGGTCGTTTTATAGATTTGACGCTGCTTCTGCAAAACAGTAGTGTGTAATAAACCTCCCTGAAGGCAAACGGCAGCCATTAAAGCTCTTGTCTTACTAGCTCTCATAATTGGGGGTTGACCACCACCACATTTTGGTCTCTCACATAACACACACAAAGACACACTTTGAGCTCTGGCTTCCTTTCTCTCTCTCCTTGTCTCTTCTGCCCTTTGATATTTTTGGTAGATGGCCATAATAAGTGATGGGATCCCTTCCTCCTGCTCTTTCTGAGCGATGGGGTTAAAAATAGCCATAAAGAGGTGACCTTGGCGCTGACATTGTGGAATTTCAGCCAGGCATTGACCTGATGAAAATGGAAGGCCAGGCTGCTAATAAATCAGGATGCTTTTAAAATGAGTTTACCCTAATGCCCATTCATCACAGGCTGTAATGCCATTTGCAGGCCTGGGATTCGCTGCTGTGCACAAACACAGCAGTAAATAACAACAGGGCCCTTGCATCCCTCGCATCGTTGCAGCCTCCAACATCAGCATACATTTATTAAAGACGCCCCCGCCTTGCATGGCAGCACTCCTCTATGACACCCTGAGCTCCTCTCTGCCACACACACACGCGCCATGCTCTTTAAATACACACACTCAAGGCACACAGTCGCACACATAAAACACATGCAGGAAAATAAAAAGCATAATCTGAAGAACACCAGACACAGAGAACAAAGCCCTGCAGCGCGACTTTGCACCTTGTAAACATTCGCCAAATTTACAGTAATTGTCCCATGCTGGTATAAATTCTGACTAGGCACCGTATCACACCGTCAACATCTGAACCGAAAAGAACAGAGAAGAGGAGAATAATAGATCTGAAACGCTGCGCCTCCATTGGGATTCGCTAAAGAAAACAACCAGTGTAAACAAATCACGAGGCTGTTTCATATGCAACTCCAGAACAAGATAAACTACATAAAGCAAGGTAACAGCAACATAACCTTGGCTTGATTTCTTATTGCATACTTGTGTCATTTGTAACTACTCTTCCTTTCTCAGCGAGGGTGAAAAAGTCATTATCTCAAACACAAAAAAAGGTTGAGAAACCTCATTAGAGAGCAACATTTGTTGAGGGAGGACCGTAATAAACAATAACGGATGACGATTCTTATTGCCCCTGACACTGATGAGCTCCTCTGCAAGTTTGTTTATTAATTAAAAAACCCACTCTTTTCCACGGGTGGGGGGGCACTTATCCATTTTCTCTATAAGCCCACACCCCCCCATACTCCCCATGCACAAGCCATTGAGCTGTGGAGGGGCTCTCGTTCATCAAACTTCATGGAGCAAGGGAGAGACAGGTCCTGATAATGTGCGCCGCTAAAGCTGATTTTCCATGATGAATCTCGGAGCATATAAATTGGCTAATATCTGAAAACATTTACAGATACTAGAGGAATTGACTACTTGTGGGACATGATGGATGAGGCCCTGCGACGCTGGCCGACAGCTCTGCAAATCTCTGCGGCTGCCTAAAGCCCTCATTTGATTTTCCAATTTACTCCTTTTAAATTTATCCTCCCGTATTGAAAAAAAAAACTGAAGATGGGAAAGAGAGACGGCGGTAGAGAGAGAGAGAGAGTGGGAGATGAGAGGAAGGGGGGAAAAAAAGTGTTTTCTTTTTAAGTATCTGTGGTGGTGTGTAGGTGCTAGCTGATGATACGCGGTGGTATCTCTGTGCAGGAGGAGCCCAGTCCCTGAAGAGGTTACTGGGGCAGAACTGATCTGCTTCCACCTGATTCTCCCTGATAGCGGTGAGATGAGACTCTACATTTCGGTGTTTGTGTGTGGCAGTAGTGATAGGATATCTGGGGAGGCTCAGCTATGGAGAGAGGCTTCCTAGGTCAGGCCATTAGACTGTGGCAGAGGCTGACTGGAGCTTCTCTGCTGAAAAGGAGTAATTAGTATACTTGTCAAGTGAAGTGCCACGCTGCTGCTTACCTCCTTTGCACCCAATCTCTGCATGCATACACACACACACACACACAGAAACACTCATCCTGCCTTTACCTCCTTACTCCCTCCCTTCTTGCTAATGAAGTGCCCTTGCTCTCATTATTTGAAAAAAAAGGCTGCATATACACACACCCAGCTCTACCACAGTTAAAGGGTGAGGGAGAAAAGTGAGGAGCACTTGAAGACAAGAGCGGAGCAACCATAACAATCATAATGGATACCAAAGTTGAGATTTTACTGGATAGAACATATTACAATATTCACTTATCAACACGTCTGATCTGCAAAACACAGAAGCTATTATGAATTCTGTCAAGGAACCGAAGGATCATAGTAGACACTAACATTCTCACAGTGTTAACATCAAACGCAGGACATTTATAACCTTGCGTACAAGGCTTTGGTAAAGGAATGTGACAATAAATCTTAAAGGCGGTCGAATCACATAGTTACAAAACATGGAGCAGCAATCTAATCTGGAGCTGGGCCTTGGGAAAATGGAAAAGGTCAAATAGCTAGCAAAATTGCCTCCTCAAAAAAAGTATGTCTAAATCTAGAGGCACATCAACTCCTGTCAGAGGAGGAATAGAGGGAAAGATGAAGAGATAGCAGGAGATGGAAAAGAAGAGCAGGAGCTCCCCCAACGTGAGGCTATACGAGGTAGTATCTACCAACAAAGAGTCGGAATTACAATCAAAGGGTTTACAATTTAATCCTATCATTTAAAGCAGTTATCAGTGGGCTGAGGCACATTCTGTGTGCACGGTTAATCAATTTTATGTAATCTGAAAGGCATTGAGAGACATTTAGATGTTAAATATATTTTCTGTCAACGAGAACATTTTAAACAGTCCCAAACTGTATGGTTAAATTACAGTAAGTGCATCAGTTACGTCGCTGAATGTGATGCATTTCTATTATATCAATTCAGTTTCAAGAAATCCATATATAGTATTTTGTTTCCCTTAATTAAAAAAATATATGTTTTAAAGAGGGTTTTGGGTAACTTCAGTTGAAATCAATGTTATTTTATTGCCACTATACGTATAATCTTTAATACATATTTTCAATTTAAAGACAGCGGTAATCTTGATTTATTATTTTATAAATATTTTAGCAATCATTCATTTGAATGCATCACAATGACAGATTCAACTTCAACGCAAACATATATTTTGCTGCTTTAGTTTTGTTTCTGTTTTATCGTCAACAAATTCAATATGTTCCTAAAATAAACTTAATTTTTGTATTCATGTGCCCCATTTAGGACATTAATCCATTACCAACAACCCTTTCTGGCATCCTCATCAAAGCTGTCTCACCTGGTTTAGAATATACATTTTTTCATAAAAATTGCAGCTCTTAGTGACCTTAAAATAGTGGATATAAGCAGTGCAAACCTGCCCATGTGACCCTTCCTCCCTCCTCCCTACTGCCCAGTCTGTTTTCACGAGACAAGGAGCATTATGGATGTTGATATCATATTCAATACGTGATAAAACTGCTTTGAATGTATTGATTTATTTACAAGCACCACCAGATAGTCTTTCATTCTGCCTGACTGATGCTCTCTCCAACATTTCTGCTACAAAGAGAGGGGGGATGCAGCTTGTTGGTGGTGTCGTCATGTTAAGGTGTGGTGGTGGTGTGTGAAGGGAAGGGGAGGCAACAAAAAACAAGCAAAACAAAACAAGGAAAGGAGAGAAAACAATTTAAAACTCTGTATTGATCCAGCACCAGTGATTGTACATATATTCCACAGTCCCAAAGGCCCCATTCCTGTGTCTCTTAAATGCAAAGGGACAGAGAAGGGGAATACAAAAAATGATGGTGCTAGGCAAAGGCAAGCCACTCACCCAGTTGGGGGTAATGTCCCTTATATACAAGTCTATTGATCTTTGCAATGTTCCTGCCTGCCCTCCCTCTGGAGTCAACAAAAAAACACACAAATACACACACAGACACACTGGAGCGCAGTCTGGGGCTGGAGGGGGGCATGACGGATATACCTGACAATAGCACAGAACCAACCTGTGAGCTAATTGCCAGGAAAGACAATTATCCTTGCATTGTTTAATAATGGAAACACATTACTGGAGTCTAATATACACAGAGGGAGATAGGACGATTTGACCGCACAACCCATGTGGACAGCAATTAATTTGCAAAGGCCAAGCAGGTCATGAGGAGATTGCAGAGGAGGGAAAAAGTCACCCTGAAAGCAACTGACTTCACAGCTTGCAAAAGTGAAAAAGGTTCAGTATAATGACATCATCATTTGAAAAGGTTTTATCTAAACAGCAGGTAGGATTTTACGAGATTAAGTAGATGTTAATCTGATCTAAATCACTTGGATTTTCCACAGCGTTTAGGCTTAGTTATGCTGATTTAGATCTATGATTATCTTGTAAAAGCCATCTAGCTCCTCTGACATCACTCTGAACAAGAAGAAGAGCCACAACCATGACATTACTTGCTAGCCTGCTAACGCTGTAATACTCCATGGTTACAACACTGTTTTGAAATTAAACAACGATCATCTGGGAAGTTTTGTCTGCTACAAATCTATTGTGAGCAATAATAAAGCATGTTTGCACTGTATGGAGATGGAGGGATGCAGTGTGCTATTATCTGAGACGGAGTGCTTCCCCTGGATGAATGCCCTGTTCTACAAGCCGCTCAGACTACTATTTTGACAGGCAGTGGATAACGGTGGGTCCAAAGCAATCACATCTCTGACTTTGACAAATGGCTGTGCTGTTGCGAAGTTGAAAATAACACACATCCACTTTAATCTCTTTCTTGATTAAATTGAAATCACGTCTTTTTGACATTATGCGATTCACTCTCAAAGCACAGGCACACACAATCCTCAGGAATGGCCTATTCAAATGTTAAGGAATAAAGTTTGCATGTTAAATTCAATTTTGTTTTTGTTTTACTGTAAATGTTTCCAGTATTTCTGCCAGAAAACTATAACACAAGAGGTAACAAATCTCTAAATGGCAAAAGAAACACACTTACAAAAATGTACACAGACAATTATTCCCACCATTTCTGGACAATCTCTTTTGGCAAGTTTAACAAAAATATTTGCATCTGGAGTTTTCTTCTCCCGCAGTGTCCATCAGCGCTTCCTAGAAATGGTTTGCTTTTTCAGCCACATTTTGCTTAACATAATTTCCTCAGAGGACCCCAGTAGAGATGGAGAACGACAAGGAGATGAGGGAGGAAGAGAAGGTAGGGGGGAGATGGATGCATTGGGGGATGAAGGAGGTTGAGGAAAGAAATCAGGGGTGTTATAAATAACACTGATGAGGTGAGCTAGAATTGATCCACACTGCAGTTGAGAGGTGGGTGTTCCTTCCAGTGCTTAATTGCCAGTCATGTGCCCTGGGATGCAGCTAGCACTAAATGTGGTCTGTCTCTCATTAGGCTTGGACAGGCTGAAAATACAGCAGCAAAAACGGGAATTGGGACTCAAACAGAAAAGGGATTCAAAAGACAAAGTGCTACAATTAAGACTGATGGGGGGATGATAGAAAGGATAGAGTGGGAAATGGAGAAGTGTTACTCACGCACTCCACCCTCGAGTCCCTGAAGGAACCTGTCCAGGATGATACGAGCCATCAGTGCTGGAGACAGATCCACCTTTACGTAGATTGAACAACAAAAAGAGAGAATTTGCCTTCATGAAAAACTGAGCAATGCGGAGTTAGTGCTACTTCAAAACATGGGTATGGTGGAAATAGTATTCCTCTCTTGAGAATAACTCCATTTACAAACCTTCAGACTAAATCCCACATATCCAGTTGGAAGTGCGAACACATTTCAAAGAACCCTAAGAATTACGGCGCTGAAATTACACCGCCGGTCTACTTTCGGCTGATGTCACATGGATAATAATGATTGTAATGGCTTTAAATGATATTATTGCGTTTTCAAACCTTGACCTAACTTTCGACAATCTCTGTGCAAATTGGTCTTTGAAAGTGTTGCTGTGCAATAACCTTTCCCACAGGAACAAGAGCTCCCCAATTACACAGCCAAGCTACCAAGCTGAATTGCCTTCGCCTCTGTCAAACGGACAACCGTAGTCTCTCATCTGGTATGAAAAAGCTGCAGACACTCTATGCCCGAGACAGAGACTATGCAGAGCTTTAATCATAGGATGATCACCAAGGAAAAACTTCAGGAACCAACAGGACACACCGGAGGGACTGTGGGAATGCAGCCCTTAATAGGAAGGATAGAACCTGTGGCTGCAGCCCCCTTTGAACACAAAGACACCTTGAGAGGTGTTGAGAGGTGTGCAGTGTTTTTAGTTTGAGTTCAGGGAGATGCCCTGACAGGTAAGGGAGCACTAATGGCTGATACTGAAGTTGGATACTTGACTTCATTCTTATGCCTTCCTGGTCATTAGAAACGAGATTACCATGAAAGTGATGAAACGGTACTGGAATGAAAAAACAGCTTGTATTTATTTTAATATTCAGTGTTCCAATCTTCAGAGGCAGGTATTAGCTTTAAAAGGTAAACCAAGCATATCGAGCTAATTCCTTTTTGAAAGCAATGCATTTTATCTGCTAAAGATAAAGACACATTAAGTCATTCATTGCTAAATCTCACAACCTCTTCAGCGTTGAGGGAATTAAAACATTGCTTGAAGACAAGACATTTCCAGCCAGCTTGTTTTGAAACACAGCTAGAGATCATTTTTTCTCTTGTTAGCATAATTGGGGACCAAAAGTGAATTTGCCCTCAGCCTGTAGTAAGAATGGTGCCTTTCATCTTTCCTCTGATGCTTGTTGGTAACGCTGGGAGCAGAGAGACTTCTGTCTAAAAACAATGTATTTTTACCCGCAGTAATATTTGTTAACATCTCCATAATATTGCACTAAAAAGGCCAAACATGTCTGTAATAATTAAGGAGTGAGCATAGAGTTTATATCTTCATTAGGACCTCTGCTAGCGTTTTAAACTTAGCTTTTAACTTGCAGCTACAGAAGCTCTCTTTCGTCTCCCCAACCCTTCAAATTTTCTCTCCCTTTCGTCTTTCCTCTGAATTTTTTCCTCTTTGTGCTTAATAGTTTGCTCTCGATACACATTTTTGGTAATGAGCATCAGATTCCTGGTAACCTGCATCAGGGCTGACACATGAAAAATGGCAACATTACCATCGCTGGCCCAGACTGAATAAGGACCACCTGATTAGTTCAGGTACTTGCATCCCCCTAATTTTCATATTAATCATGAGCCTCCATTCTCAAGTCAGACTGCAGCACTTCATGGGTTTAACATGTGACTAAGATTCACTAAACCTTTATTTCCTGCAGCAAACAATTATTGTTTAGTTAAACTCCAGTTTTATTAGCCCCCTAAGCTAATGGCTGTCACATACAGGACAGAAGTGTAACTGCACCTGTTCTAAACCCTTTATGTTTAAGTAACCTTCACATAAAAGTCCATATACAGCTTGAAAAAACACAGCAAATGTCGGGTTTAGAACCCTCATTTATGGAAGACATCTCGGGGCAAAAAAAAAGAAATCCATGAATAGTTTTCATCATTGTTAATCATTTCCCTCTGTTGGAGATATATTGTCTCATAAAGGGATGAAACTACATCAATTAGCGGTCTGGGAGACCATGAGTGCTTGGTTTAAATGTTAAGTAGCATATTAAAATGACAGTTAAATGGTTCATAGACAGTTATCTCTGAGCTGAATTTAATCCTTTGGAGAAAAAAAAAAATCATGTGTCAATTAAATGGAGAATGAATAATGGCAGTTAGCTTTGAGGTGCCACTGATGCATGTGAACTACTCTGATTTTAGATTAAGAAACCCTCAAATCCCCTTGTCTGGTGTAAGCACCAATAAAGATTTAAATGTTTTAAAAGCTTGAACAGTTTACATTCAGTTTAAATATCACAATGACAAAACTGTCAGACCACCAATGTGATCAAATGAGAAAAAACAAATCAAAAAGAATACAAATTACCCTGATAATCCAAAACTTATTGCATAAATAAAGTCGTTCAGCAACATTAGCTGCTTTTTCTGCATTTTGTTATCTTATTAGGAACTGTCGATTGTACAACATGTTAGAAACACTAGTGGCAACTGATGGTGCGAAATGCAGATAACTTGACTATGTTAATAACTTAAGTGAATAAAACAAGTTATTTTATAAAAAGCACACAAAAAAAATCACACCATCCTCTATTTTATTATTGTACCAAATTCACATAGAATGATATGTATAATTTCTGCATCAACCAGAGAACAAGTCCTACACTGACCTTCTAAACAAAACAAGTGATGAAGTGATGAAGAGAAGAATTAACCAATGCCCCAACCCTCACCTGTCCGCAGTTTGCGGCAACTCTGGCTGAAGTGCAATTTGGAAAATTACATAACACAACACAAAAACTATTTTCACATCTGCTTAATGGAGGTGAGGGCTAATTACATTAAATAATTGATAATGGTGCGGACCAATTTACCAATTTTGATAATGACTAACAGACTACTGCAGCCTATTTCTCTCTATCCATTTAAAGGAAAAAGTAGGCATCAATTGAGGATTTTCCTTTTAAAGATAAGAAAAGAGAGACAGAGATCAAACTAAAGGTTAGGCCATTACCTCATTGGCCAACTCCAGCAGGACGGGGGCAGTGGGATGTGCCTTGGCTTCACTCAGATACCTTCATTATAACAAAGAACAACAACAGCAGTGAAAAAAAACATGGCCCACAAAGGCAGACAGAAGGGTAGAGGGGACTAGACCAGGCTAGCCAAGACATGCTAATGTCCCTGATGACTTTGCCCTAGGTGGCATATGGCAGACTCAGTGCGGTTAAAACAGCACTGCTTGAAGGGCTTCAAATTTCCTTGAAGCCAGATGACGGTGATAGTTAGTTAACCCCTGCCGCCCAAAAAGCCTTTTTTCCCTCGCCAGCTAAAACTGCAGCTCCCCACTGATCCTACCCAGATCATGTCTGAGGTTTGTTGTTTTAAGTGGATTAGAAGTGCATTATCCAGCCTTGTTTTCCCCAGAACAATGGCCTAATATGCTAGATAAAGGCTAATTGCAATATGCAAAGAGGTTTTCCCCCCTACAGCCTTTTTTTCTTTTCTTTTGTCTTTTAATTTGTCCGAATTTATTGAATTACAGATAATCATCCCGTCATAACCCTGAGTAGGGCAAATGTCTAAAGCCTGGTTATTTATTTATTTATTTTTCTGCTTTCACTTTGACATGTAGAACAGAGCTTAGCAGGTGCAAGTGGAGGTCTGGAATGAATCCTGAGGGTGGTGATTTGTTTGGGGAAGATTATATCTGTCACGGTGGCCCACCTACTCTCTGACTTTGGCGAGTCCATTCCTCTGTCACAGAACAGGGAAGACAAAGAGAGCACACAAGAGTGGGAGACAGATAAAACAAAAAAGAAGTGAAAGAGAAAAATAGGGATAGAGATGTGAGGAAGATAAAGAGAGAGAGCTTGACAGATGAAATAAGAGCAATAAAGTAATACAGTACAAAGTTATACAGTACCTTTGGTAGTGGCTTTCAATAACATCTGATGCATGGTGTCTTGAGAATGTTCTTTTGGTTCGTTTCTGTCGTAAAGAAAATACAGATAATTATTTTTAAAAATTAAAATTAAAATAATAATAGTTATTTCCATACATTCATTATTCACCCTTTATTTCAAGGGAGGCAAGCCTGTTCCTTTTTTCCCTTCCACCTGAGTAATATGCAGTCTTGGTTCCTCCCTTCATGCTCTATTGTATATGAACAATCGCAATAGATCTTAGGTCACAGTAATTTAATTTCAATAAGTTTGCTCGGGGTCAAAGTGTGCAAAGGAAAGCTTGTTCGAACCCCCATCCCCTTGCAATCCCCCTCACTCAACCTTGTATTCATTTCCCCCTTTTCTATCAAACAATGACCTTATTTCAGATTCCACATGACATTTCCATGCAATTCAATTGCCATCTTCGGCGAGAAGGAGGAGGACAGGGGATAAAAAAAGGAAGACCACTGGTTAAAAAACAACTTATTTAAAAACTACTACACAGAGAAAATGTAATTCCACAGAGAGGGGCAGTGTGACTGACACCTGTCAGGGGGATGATAAATGACTCCATTTTCTGCCTGTGCTGCCTTCTGCCACTGGCGGCAGTGGCCATTTATCATCATCTGCTGTCAGCCGTGGAAAGCAGCAGTGACAGTGCGAGTCAGCAAACATTTAGCACACGCAGCCGCACTACACGGGGAAATTATTATTGTCAGAATAATAATGGTTTAGCATAATTTATTACAGGTCCACCAAATAAGCAGGGGCTAGATGTTATTAGACAGATGGATGGGAAGGCTTGGCAGACATCCACTGAGGCTCAGGCAGGCAAGCGCCCTCAACGTGAACGTGAGAAGGAGGGGGTGGAGTGAACAAACGGGGATAGTGGGGGGGGGGGGATTCTCCAAACCAATCAGAGAGCTGGCAGTTCAATTACAAAGAAATAAAGGGACATTCATCATTCAATTAGGCACCTGTCAGGGCTCACAAAGGAAGAAAACTTCTAACCTGGTACTCCAGGGAGAAGATGCTCAGAAGAGTGGACTGCGAGTGACTGGAACAAATAAAAGAAGGACAAAGTTAATTACCAGAGTGCATTGCACAGAGACAAAGGGAGAGGGGGAGCTTCAAAGCTGGGGCCAGCTGCCCTGTAATCTAAAAGAACATGAAAACAAGTGTGGCAAAGTTGTTCCAGATGAACACCTCTGACAAAGGATTCCTGCCACGATGGCGTAGGGGTGGAAGACAGGGGGAGGTTATGCGTGGTATGAGAGATGAGAAAAATATACCCTGTTTCTTTTCCCTTTCACTCATTCATACATACCATCTTCTTCCATCTCTTTTCTCTCCAGTACTCTCCAGTGCTGGAAAAGGAATCGTTCATCATTGCAGTTATTGCACTCAAAGAACATAGCCAAACTAAACATAACAATGTTGAAGCAAAATTAATGACATTCATGCAGATAAAGGATAGGAGAGAAACACAGCATTCACTAGCAATAACACTTGGTGGTTTGGTAGATGTCTCTTTGCAAAGGAGTTGACCACTGTGAGAGTGTGTATCTGTTTGTGTGATTGGTGTACCAATACACAGATAGGAGAAAGTTTTCTTGCTTCACTGTCAGAGCTGGCATATGGGCCGCTCTGGAGCCCTCCCACTGCAACTGATGGGCTTTGAAAATGGAAACTTTCACTGCAGGAAGCTTGGACTCCCAGGAGTCAGTGGATTCTATGGGTTGCCATAAGTTACATTCATCTCCAGCTCTAGTCAATGTCAAACACCTGGCAGAGAGAGAAACCTGGAAACCAGGCAGCTCCAACAGGGACTCACAGCCCCCTCAATACTCCCACCCCCACAGGCTCATTTGGGTTGGGGATATTTAAAGTGGTGACAGATATTATTCTAATTGGATCATACATACCTCCACCATGCATATCAATGGGAAGAACACATGAATGCGGCACACACACATGGACATATACACTGCTGTGTTGGTCTCCAGTGATTTAGCGTCTCCATATACTGCTCTCAGTACACTTGATTGTTAAATTTAATGGACTTTTGGTTACAAGTCACCTGAGAATGGTATGTAAATACTGAGGAGAGGCTGAAGCTTCCTTTCTGCATTAAAATATTGAGTCCACATAGGCTTTCAACATCAATCACTGTAAACCATGAAATAACCATGTGACATGTAAACAAAGCCAAAGGAATCTCGAACATTGATTTCTGTCTATAGTCTCCGTCTGCGGCCATTTTTTTATAAAAGCATTTTAACCACTGGAATAGTTTAGCAGTTTATAAAGGCTTACCCCGCCAAAGACGTCATATTGGGTTCTTCAGATGAATATTTGAGAACGTTTTAAAGCCCTTTCTGGAGAAAAGCCAATTTATGACTATTCAAAAGCATTTTAACCACTGGAATAGTTTAGCAGTTTATAAAGGCTTACCCCACCAAAGACGTCATATTGGGTTCTTCAGATGAATATTTGAGAACGTTTTACTTCCCTTTCTCGAGAACAGCTAATTTATGACTATTCAAACTGTCTTAGGGCTCGACCCATCACAGATGAGTCTTGTCAACCACAAAGTTAGTTATCATATGTGGATGAAAAACAGTTTGAAGTAAAAGAGAAGAAGGGGAAACTCTCAGAAAACACTGCCACCTCAGCATTAATTTACAATGATGCTCGGGGATGAAGGGGCCACTGCAATTAAGTGGGCCATTAAATGGTCAACTGTCAACATGTGGATACTTAAAAGAGGAAAAAAAAAATTCTTCCACACTTCAACCTTGCACCTGAGCATTTCAACAACATTACAGCCTTATTGTTGGCATGGGACCATCACGATCCCCCTGTTGGAACAGACATCTGTTAGGTTTTAAATGGATTACTCTCTATAATGAGCATGATTACAGCCTAATTGCTAAATCTATACCCTGTTAACTTTAAAAGGGACATAAACTGCTCTAAATATCTGGGAAAACATATCCATTTCAAAAACACTAAGAACTTGGGGGACTTTTGTTTTTTCTTCTTTACCTATAGCAGTTGTTGCTGACATCGAAAATTGATAAAAGCTTCACAAATGCTGAGACTCACTGGAGTGGTGAAAGAAGACCAAATATTATACGATTTTGAAGAAAAAGAGAGCGATGTAAAGAGATGAGGGCATATACCTGGATCCAAACCAAGACGATCTGCATTTTATAGAGTCTGTCAAGTTTTACACTGTGCTCATATTGTATAGTGCCCTTTTTCCATTTAACTGACATTAATACTAAGTTATTGCAGACTTTGCATTAATGTATATCCAATCTGTGCTCTCCTGGGCACAGTAAGCTCTATTCATGCTAAAATATAGAGCTATGTGAAGTCTTACAATGGGGATCTGACCTGCCTGCTGCACAGTAGCGCTGTAATACATACACCACCTTGCCTCATAATACAAGCATTTGAGAAAAATGGTCTGGTTCAAAACAATCACATGAATATTCCAAAACCAGAGGCATTTAGCCTTTCTTGTTCAAACAAAGCACTTTATTTGGATGCATGCACATTATGAGAACAGCATAATGTTTAATCCATTTTATCATTTTTAATTCTGGGATATAACATAAAGATAAAGTAGAAAAAGGTGTCTGTCATGTATTTTAAAAATAATTACAGAACTTTCTTTTAGTTTGTCCTAAAATCCCCCCTGGATATGACAACTTGGGGAAACCTAAATTGTAACGTAATCTGCACATAGACAAATCACAGTTTTTTTAATGCGTCCGTAAAAGGGATTAATAACCAAGTTCATCAATCTATGCCATACCATTTAAATGACATTGATTTGCAAACGTTTGATTTTAAAACACTGTAATTATTTAAACGTATTAAAGGAAAAATCATTCACATTTTTGAAAATACACTACAAAAAGGGACTGTGGCACTGCAGCACATCTGAACATTGACCTTTATGAGAGAAGAAAAAACTAAAAGTCCCTCCCTCTTGGATATAATTTAGAACATGGAGAAACAGAAGGTTGGGAGACAGAAGAGTGGTTAGGGAATCATTCACTCTCAACCTAATTACCCTTCCTTACAACATAAGACAGAGCATTAATATGCACTGGCACCCAAAATAGTAAAGCTGCAGATTAAATTAAAAACAATTAGGGACTTTCACTTTGTCACTGAGCTGGTATGCTTGTCTGGTCAGTGCTTTAGGCTCTATTAAGTTAAGCTATTCACTGGTTATGAATCTGACAAATTCATATTTGAGTGTTGAATTGCCTTGTCTCCTCATGCATTCAAAGTGTATCAGTGTCTTAAGCTTACGTGAAAAAAAAAAAAAAAACAGTTGCAGAAAAAAAGGAAGCCCCATCAACCTAATTAATAGGAGATGGGGGAATTCAAGCTATCCATTATATTCAAAATCTTCCTATTTACAAATAATTAATTATAAACAATAGCTGTAATTTAGGTAATGAAAGCCACCTGGCTAATGGCATTGGTATCATATGCTGCGACAGTATTTAGCATTTGGTGGATCTGCATGCAGAGAGTGTTGCATGGTGCGTCTCTTCAGGGCATGGAACTGGCTAATTAAGGCATAGCACATATTTTTCCTAATGGAAGATGAAGATGCTTTTTTTTTTTTTGGAGAATGACAAGGATAAAATGATTCACTCTTAAAAATTATATTGAATTATTGCTCAGTTTTAATACCTTGTTGTTATCAACAGCTTATTCATCACTTTAATTATAAGCTAATGCTTCCCTTGCAAAGTTAGGATTTATATCTCAACTATATTTCACTTCAATAAAGCTGGATTGCTGAGAATAATACATTACGCATTTATTTTCCTATAGATCAATATTTTATAAAGTGAGAAACAGCTGAATGTGGGTAAAACACTCTGGATATGCAAATGCTGCTAATTACACATGCTGATATGCAAAATGCTAACATCTGTTTCTCCATCATCAGCAGCAAAACAAATGTGTACCAGAAAAATCTTTACGCGTTAATGTATAAATGTGATGTATTTTGACAAGAGATAGAAACAAACACAAATCTCAGTGTGTCACACAGCTTCGTACAAATACTTGCACAATGAGCGCACGTGTTTACAGTTCAAATTAGTTTTACTTTTACCCCCCTGCAAAACAACTGTAAAGCCTTCTTCCTACTACAGAAAACACATTACCATGTATAATATTTGCTTTAATTGCAGTGATATGGTTATATTGCTTTGTTAGTAAGCTGAGATCAACAGATTCACTATATTCTCAAGCTTTGTTTGATACATGAAGAAAAATGCCCCGAAAGCCTGAGTACATTCCACTACATTTACTTGGAGTGCCCCCCCTCCCAGCTCTCTCTGCAGAACACAGACGTACAAGCCTGAGGGGCACTGTGGACAGAAATGGCTCCAGTAGAAGCACAACAGGACATCACACAGTCTACAATTGTCCTAATAGACGACAAATATGACCCCTACAGAGCCCGATTCACTTTATTAGAATCTTTAACATTTCTGTCTGCTGAGGTGCACTTAGACATCAGAACTGTTAAATAATGGTGGCAAAAAGAGCAAGAAATATCCCACAATCATCCCCCTAATTGTGATTCTTTCTGAAAGCTAGGGATCTCCATGGCTCGGTGTGTGACAAAACATGTTATAACTATTATGGTGGGTTGCCTTTACTATAATGTAATTATTGTCTTCGCTGCTTCTGCAAATTCTCGTGGAAATTGAAAATGAGGTCCATGTTATCTGTCAAGTTGCGAGTGTCCACTGGTCTGGCAAAGAAACACATTATACTGACCAATTGCCTTCTCCCCCAAGCATGGCTGGGGAACTTGTACCATTCTGGGCAATTTGTTTCCTTCTTCTTTTGCAATTGAACCTACTGGGGGTTGAGGGACGACACTGAATCTACCGCCATGTACAGCGACTTGTTGGTATTACTCACCATAGCTGATATTTCTGAGTTGATAATTGACCTTTACAAATATTAAGATCTTATTTTATATACCAATCCCAAAAAAAAGTAGTTAAACAACAGGCTGGTTTTTAAGTGTTTTTAACCCCAATGAGTCGAATAGGCCTTACAATCTATAGAGTGTGCCAGGACAGTGTCTTGAAGATATGAAGAGGAAGTAGTCATGTGCTTCCTAATCAAGTAATTGACTGCATCTATTATTCATGAACTCCTTAGCCTGACATGAAGTTGTAAACTCAGCACAACTTCTCTTCTTTCTTCATCGCTCCTCTCTGCTTACACTTCAGTCATCCCTTCACCCTTCCAAAGCTCATCTAACCACATAAAGCTGTGGAATTAGTTTGCCAGCCTCTCAGCTTTCAAGGGTTGTACCCAAAAGCCACAACTGCCAGTTTGTGTTTTGTTCAATTTGGACGACCAGAAGTGTGAGGCTGTGCACCGGAGGCTGACTGAGCTGCCCCCACAGGCTCTGCACTAGATCAGTCTCTGGGTCATTGCCACTTCCAGGCTACAAAAAAGCTCTTGTAGTTTACCTTCATGAGAGCTACAACAGAGCAACACATTTGATTCCACAGAGACGATTGTGGAGATCACAGCTAAATGAAGAAAACAGTCCAACTGGTACACTTTAGAAATGCTATATATTAATACTTTGGCTGTTTGAATACACATCTTTAGATCCGCTCTCACTTCTAAAATGCCATGTCTTTACCTTTACATACATCAATTCTCAATCTAAAGTAAAGGTTTTTGAACTGATGAAGTTTTTAATTGGACCAAGTTAACACAAACAATGGTTAATATAGATCATTTATTTAGATTTAGTTTGAGGAAGGCTAATGCCTTTTCTGATTTGCAAGAAAATGAGCTTTATAATTAATTAATATAACAAGGTGATTGAAGCATCTTGAAACAGCTAAACAATTTTTACATAAAAAATAGCTGCATTGATTTTGCCAAAGAGTCAACAAAAAACAATGATGATCTGTCAGGTCTTTTCTTTGGTTCTATGAAGGAAAAAATAAATATATATAGAGCTTGCCAGTTTAATGCATCGTGCCTGTTATCAAATCCTTAGCTTTAGCCGGCATGTAAAAAAAGAAACAAACACTACAGCAACAATAAATAATCAATGAGCAAGTCCCTAAGCTTCGTCCTGAGCCTAGATATTACCATCAAAAACAAAGTGTCTGTTGCCAAGAAATCACCATATCAATGGCACATGCCACAACAACCCTGTCCCGCGCTTTCCTTTCAAAGATCATGCTAGATAAACCCCAAATAACAGAGAAATTAACAAATGCTTGACATTTGCTCAACATCCATTATTCTGACACTTCTTCAGAATTTCAAAAGGCTGAACGCATGCTTAATCAACATTCATATTCCCAGAGCGAGCCCCAGCACCATATTGCAGCCCGCCTCAGTGCTGATGAAAACGGCACATTAGGGCCCGATTCGAAAAACGTTCAGGGACTCCTCGCCAGGGAGCTGTATGTGTGTGTGTGTGTGTGTGTGTGTGTGTGTGTGTGTGTGTGTGTGTGTGTGTGTGTGTGAGAGAGTAAAAAAAGAAAGAGAGAGGTAGTGGCTGTGTTTAGAGGGGAGGGATGCTTCACACTTAACTTTTTAAGCATTTTAAAAACAGAGGCATCTGCCCCTTTCTGCACACCCTCCCACTTTCATGACTGTGAAAGCCATATGAGGAGTGAACCGAATGGCATTTTAAAGAGGGGGGTAATCATTACATCCAAATTCATTCATAATACAGCACAGAAGGACACAGAGGACTCTCATTCCCTCCCTCTTTTTCTCGCCCTTCTTACACAGACTCTCTCTGGGGACAAAGGGTGGAAGGACTGGGGTCCCCTCTAGACCCAAGGGAAGCCAGGCAAGGCCTTAGAGAGCAGCCCATCATTTCCAATTCTAATATGTGGCAAGAGAAGGACCTGATGGGACTGATGTCACATTTTTCCTCAAACCGACCTACGATGAGCCCTCCCACTCCCCCCTCGCTGCCAAGCTGCAGTCCAGATACTAGGCAGGACACCATGGCTGGCTAAAAGGAGGGCAAGGAAGAGAGGGCAGGAATGGGGGTTGATATTTGCATGTCCTTCCATTGTGAGTGGGGGTAAAAAGTGACAGCACCGTGTCCAATTCTTTTCCCCCCAGAGCAGCTCGGGCCCGGCAAGAGAGGCCAGGCTGACAGATGACTCCCAACATCTGTGTTATGCAGCCGTTACAGATGAGGGACTCCACATCACAATCTCTCTCTTTCTGTCTGTCTATGGGACACTCCCTCTCTCCTCCCACTATCTATACTGAAGTACAACAGAAAGACTGACAGACTTTCCGTGGAAATTACCTTGAAATGGCCTTTAACAATCTTTTTGTTCAAAGTTAAAATTTTCCTCCCTTTAAGTCCCAAATTAATGGCCATGATTATGAAATGTTTTCGACCTCAATGCAGCATTCAGATGTTTGAGGATCACGGCCATTTATACGACATACTCATCATTGGAAGCTTTAAGTTTTATATTATTAAATAACTGATCAAATATTATTAAGGAAATGAAATGAGAAGGATTGTTAACGAAAACATGTAATGCATGAATATTTGAGAGTTCTGCAAACTAAACTAAAAACCCTTTCAGTATAGCATTACATTTAAATCACAGATTGCATAAAAACACAAATGGCAAAATGTAATACAATTATAAAAGGGTTCATTGATGTCATCATACTATGTTTTTAATTATTAAATGTATAAACTGTAATACCACAATTCTGTTCATCTTGATTTACAACTAAATACTAAGTTCTTGCCAAACATTCCATATATATACTGTTAGTATAAAAAGTTAACAAAAAAATATAAGAAATTATATTGTATGTTTAAATTAGGACTTAACAAATATTAAGTGTCTCCTCTGCAAAACAAATATGGCTCATGCCCCCGAGTAAACTACTACATGCTCTGTCATGATGCTGGTAGCTAAAACATGAATCTACAGTTCACTCAACATAGCTAGCATCATTTGGAAATGGACCCAGTACGATGTGAATTTATTTGATATCCAGATACCTGTATTTTTTTTATCTCTCCGAGCATAATAGTCAGAGAGATAGAGTGCAGTCTTGTCCACAACAAACCCCTAACCCCCCTCCAACCCTCCTCCTGCCAGCCCCAGCCTGGCCAATATTTACGCAGTGGCAGGGCTCCCACACAGTCCGAGGGGACAGGAGGGGTGTGGGGCGGGGGTGGCTGACTGCCGTGCCTGAGCGCATGCTAAGAGATGATGGATGGCCTAGTCGATATGTTATGTCTTAAGAGCCTGATTTCCTGCCAGTCCAATCACTAACCCTCCAGAGCCCAGCTCAGCTGATTGGACAACCAGAATAATTTTGCAGGCTGTGAAAACACTGCTGCCGTGCCTGTCTGTCAGGCCCTGTGACGAGACTCTGGGATTTTAAAGAGCAGGAGCCTCCCCAAGACTGGTTATGGTGAATGAAATAATAACAATAACCAGCAAGACCAAACAAAAGAGCCAGCTCCTCCGGAAAGAGGGATCGTGCTGAATTATTGGAATGAAAACGGTCCAATGTTTTTCTTTAATTATCGCACCCACCAGTTCCACTTTCTGAAAAACTGGCATTCGGACTGTTTATTAAAGACAGTTTGGATAAGAAAACCGAAAGGTGAAGGAAACTTAAAATAAACATGAGAAGGAGCTCCTGGTGTTGGTGCCTAAACATACAGGATATTGAATGAACTTTATACGCATGACATATTCTGTAAAATGCTGACAGTGAGAACAATGGCAAGATCAAGCTCTGCTGTGTCTCCTTTGGGGACCTGATACCTTCTTCTAGATTGGTGATTAGGGCACAATGGAAGTAGGAAGCTCCAAATACATACGACTTTGTAAGTGACCTCGACGGGATCAGCCATGGTGTCCTGGTGGCCTTGGGGGATTACACATGTTACGTTCAATAAAGTGAGGGCCCTCAGTGTCATGGAGAAAGGCAAACACAACCATTAACCTCTCTCTTCGATTTCTGGACGTGAAGACGCTGCATGGCAAAACACTGGCTATCGCTGTGGTGGAAGTCTATACAGACACCTGTGTAGAATTAATTAGTGATCGTAAGTGGTGAATTACATGGGGTTATACATATCTAACAAAAGGAGATAAAATAGGAGACAGAGGAATAAATGAGGGTATTATGGGGAGTTGATTGATGTTAAAGCCATCACTCAGTATTTAAATTATTATCCAAACACATTCGTTTTGGGCAATTTCAGACAATAATCATTATTGTGAATTATATAAAGTATGGTAAAAACACAAAACATATGTAACTTACAAATGTAAGGAAGCTCAGAGACTTCAGCGCAGTGGTGGAATGTAAGTATAATTACTCAAGTAATGTATTTAAGTACAAGTTTGAGGTACTTTCACATTATTTGAGTGTTTCAATTTTATGCTACTCTTTACAGCCACTCAACTACATTTTTTTCTTTTCACTTCACTTCCTTTATCTGACAGCATCAGTAACTTTGAAGACTCAGATTAATAAAGGAAAAAATATATAAATCAACCAATAAATAAGAATTGTTATAGGTTTAGCTACCCAGCAGTATGTTAAGTAATTAAAATGAACCCCACCCTTTACCAGCTGCAACATTAAAGTGATTAATGAACCAATAATTACAGTCCAATAATATATTATTTTGAAATGGGGAATTCTGCATGATGAGTTATGTTAATTTTGGTACATTTGTATGCTAATAATTTTGTGCTTTTACTTAAGTAGGGGTTTTGAATGCATGCGTTGTATTTGTAACAGTGTATTGATACACAGCTGCAGAAACCGGGCCACTTACTTTGGAAATCTGTCTTTCAAAATCTTCATACATTGACGGGTAGGTCTCAGTTGATCAGTCCATCTCACAATCTCCTTATATTCAGCTCGGGAGAGCTTCATCTTCTTTGGTTAGTATGACTTTTACTGTATCTATCTGTACAAACACAGAGAAATAGGTCCTGTAGCAATATGATTTAGAAAGAGGAAACAACGACAGATGTCATGCAGCTGTCAAAAACAGCTGTACCTGCACTGCTAACCAAACATAGCTTTATGTTATGACTGACGCGACACACGACAAAATAACAACCCTAAATAAAACGTTTCCTCACATCATCTGAAGACTGCTGAATGCCAATGCATGCAACACATTGTAAAATATGACCTTGATTAATAAATGTGGGTTAGAGTGTTGTTTACCAGTGATTTCGGCTGCCTGTGCATACTTCCCGATAACAGCTTCCCGCTAGGAAGTTGAAGAGGTGAATTTTGTGTGAGGGGCGCGGTGATTGGTCAATTCATCATCGAGCTGAGTATACTAGCATGTGATTGGTTAGTTGGTAGCGGAAGGCGGAGTACTCCTAAAACATGCTGCTGCTCAGTTAATGCAGCTACGAAGCATCACTGGATTCTCCCCAAATGCAAGCGATACGAAAGCAGGTACTTTAAATATGTCGCCATAGTTTCTCCTGCAAAGCTGTTGACTGCCTTCAAGACATACAGAACAAAAAAAGGGAAATTCATGAAAATGCACCGATGTTAGTGGAATTTTTAGAAAGCAAGTGAAAGTTAAACAATTAGATGAACAAAGGTGAGAGAAGGGAGCATCTTTTTGAATGATTGCATAGTTGCTACTGTTGAAATACTGACTACCATATTTGTGTCAATAATTTCAGTTTAGAGCTAGTATTATTCTCTTTTTGCATAGGCTACAGTTGGTTTTACTGATATCAAAAGACAGACACAAAATAGGTTGCATAGGCCTACAGCCTAATTTGGTTTCTCCCCAAAATACATGCTCTTTGATCATGGCTACTTTAGTGTGTGCATAGGGTTTCGACATACATTTAAAATAAACTCAATATACTGATTGAAAGTAAATTCCTGATATATGTCCCAAGGAATCAGTTGGGCTTAACTAATTAGGCCTGCTCATTCTAATTCTGCCTCTTTATAAATATCTAAACAACTGCAAATCCAAATAAAAATTCCCTGATAAAACACAGGTTTCATCGTGAATTTTATGTTATTGCCATTTCTGATTAAAAAAAACTATTTGTTTCCAGTTCAGTGAGGTGCTAACATTTATTTTTAGGAAACACAAAGTCTGCCAAATTCCACTGCAGTGACACATCATTAATGTGTATATATTGTAGATAGGTATTTGAACGTTGTAGGCAGGAGTTTTGCTCCCTTTAGAGAATATTGGTCTGGTCTTTTCTTAATTATTACCTTTATTCTGAAGGAATTTCTGTGGACCATCCTCTGCTGTGGGCCCCCAGAATCATCAACACCTTTCACCTCAAATAGGTAGTGCTTTAAATGCCCCAGGCAGAAATATGTAAATCAGGCCAAGGGTGATGATGTATACTAGAGAGTACTGTAGAAAAAAATGTGTAAAACATACAAGAACAATGTTTAATTTATAAAGGATAAATGTTTGCTTTGCTGATGGTTGTAACATTTGTCATCTCAAAATTACTGGTACTTTACAACAAAGGCAAGCTGAAATTTGAAGAAAATGGTCAATAGTCAATTAATGGTTTGTTTTGTTTCTTTTTTTCCCCATCTGAACCATATGATTGCTTCTGTCTGGAGTGTTGATTTTACCATACTTAGATAGGACTAAAATCTTTAAGACCTAATTTGTCAAATACATCCCTTGAGATCAATTTCATTTTACAATGGCATTGTTGTGTAATTAGTCTCAGAACAGTGCTAAACCTCAGTCTGCTCTAATAGATTTTTCTCTTTAACATTCTTTCTTTGCAGATGAATGCAGAAAAGTCTCAGAGACATTTATGGTGAGTTTTATATTTTCTTAATTCTTAATTCACAATACAAACATGAACACAAATTAGTCTTAAAATGTCAAAACATCTAAATTTAATTTAGCATCATTGTCTGCAAGCCTGTGACCACATCAAGCCATTCTGTAAGTCAAACATTCTTTGACAACAACATTTGCTGGTTTCTCCATTGTGAGTGAACAATGCATTGGTGAGCAGAAAGGCTCTATCTGACCTGTGGTGCATCGGAAAATAGAGCTCATTGTTGTTGGGCAGTGTAGTATGATGTCTGAGATGAGCTGAGGTCTCGGGCTGTGTGTTCACCGGCACAGTCCCTGGATCTGAAAGGGCTCAGTGCTCTGTGGTGGCTACAAAAGGGAGCTGTGTAGTGGGATTGGTATGGCCAGATAAGATCAGGGCCTCTGAGGAAGTCTGGTCTGATTGCTACAAAGGGCTGAGGTCAGGGGCTGGAGGAGCAGTTTACTCATCTAAGTATCAGAGGATCAGGGGGTTTGATGGGGAGCCGCGTGTGTAATAGGTATAAAAGGATCAGTGTAATGTGATGGTATAAAAAGATAAAAATCAGAGAAAGGGTTGGAAGGTGGTGTACTGTAATGGCCCCAAAAGCGAGGGGATCAGAGATGTTGTTGTGTGTAGGTGTCTACTTGTGTGTGGTTGTACTCCTGTGTGCGCACACACAAACACTCTTGCATTGAATCAGTCTGTGTGCGTCTTTGATGGCTATGAGTGCCACAGTGGGCTATGATGAGAGCTGAAGGAGAGCCCGTGCGATGGAGGGGGATACAGGGATTGGATGCAGGGGGAAAGACGAGTGCTTTGGAGGCTGCGTGTAAACAGGGCAGTGGTACACACAGTGCCGTTAACCAGCTGTGAAGCAAGCTCACAGTGGGAGATGAATTTACAAAGGATGTCTCCCTCTGATATCCAGGAGATGCTGCACTGATCTCTGCTCCACTGCTCTCGGCACACCATTGTAGTGCTAAGCACTGTGCCACTAATGGCACTTATATACCTTAATGCCTGGGAAACATTTACATTTTGCTTGCAGCAGAGGGAAAGTGTGTGCGTGTAAGTGTGTCTGTGTATGTCTGTGAGTGTGTGTGTGAGAAATAGCTTTTTATCGACAACATCTTCAGTCGATGAATGTACGATTTTACAGGTTGTGTAATTTCCTTTACTCATCACACAGTTTAAGGAAATTGCTAGCCATCCCATGTCTGGCACATTAGTCCCTCCTTACCATATCCACTGATATTACTCACCATACACAGAGAGCGTTTTGTTACACTAGATCGTCAGCATTACTGTCATAATGTTTCTTTTTTTTCCATTTCTGAAGTCAGTGACTTCACTCCTCTGCAGTACAGAATTGCGCTCCAATCTTCAGGGAGTCTGGGATCTCAGCTCTGAAAATCACAGTTTAAACATGAGGCAAGCCATAACCAGGAAATGCCTGTAGTATTAGCAAGGTATCGGATTCATGCTTTCCCCCCTGAACAGCATGACTGCCCCTGCAAATCCCACATCCATATTTTACATCACGGGAGACAAGACACATGTGTTTCACCCTAGCTTTCAAAGCTGTTTCTTCCATTTATTTTATTATCCTTTTAATGAATTTAATTACAGGACATGTAATTAAATGCAATTTTGCTCACCCCCATAACACACACAAACACGCACTCTCATGCCGACACACATGCACACATTTGGCAGTAAATTGCTCAAACAACATGTGCGATGAGAACAAATTTACTGGATTAACAGGGGATTGATAATATTTTGGGATTGTATTTCACTCTAAACGGCTGCACGCGGAAACAAAGGCTGCAGCCCAGGCTCATTAATCATAGTCAACGGGTTGCCTGGGTGCAATTTGCATGTCCGAGGTGGCTGCACATGCTGCCGTTCGGCCTAGCTTGCTGGATCTGCCTCGATTTGGCCAGACTGTTAACATTGCGTCAATCAAGGATAACCCAATAACAATATGACAGAGGGAGAGGGATAAAAAAAAAGTTCTCCTCATTACCCAACGCTCCTTTCCCTGTCTGCCCAACCTATTTGAGTTAGCACTAATTACACTGGCAGAGGAAAAAATGAATAATTCAGTTTTATTTATTACTAAAATTATTCTTATTGGTTTTTTAAAACATAAATTTGTTTTTTTTGAATACTCTAAAATGTATAATTTAAGCATATTGATACACTTTAGGATATAACAACTAATCCAAATGTGTTATATTCGGTTTGAATGATACATCAAATAAAAGATAGCCTTTCATCCTTATAGACAATTTGGAGAAAAATAGTCACTTTTATCTTTATAGAAAAGTTTTTTGGTTTGTCTTTATTTTTTTGTAAGTCACAGTTTGGAGCCTCACTAAGCCATTTTAACTGCAGATAATTGGGTTGAGGCATGATGCAAGTTCAAAATGAGGCACAATTTCACAAAGCTGTAATTTCACCACTGGCTCAATACACTGAATTCTAATTATTTCCTCATGAACTTTAAAAAAGAGGTAATTTTTTAATGGCTTTTTAACACCTTAAGAAGTGTGTGTGCATGCATGCATGTGTGTATGTGCATGAGATAGAAGTTGACACACGTATGCATGTGTGTGTGGCTTTTTGTGTGTCAGACACCCACCGTCACCACACACAGACATGTGAATGCGGCATGTGTCTGGTGTAGCCTCTCTACCTAGCTCTGCTGCCGAGGCTCACGCTGTGCTCTCCCCCATCCCCTAATATCCTGGAGGCATTTTTCTCATTATCAAATATTGTTTGATGTCTTTGTTTCTTGATGATTAACCATGGTCACCAAACACTGGTCTGGATTGTTTAAAATTTAATTTTGGGGCTCTGAAGTACCTGCAGAGGGGCTGACTGGTGGGGACACACAGATTTTATGTATGCTATTTTTCATGCTGAAATGCAAGAGGACACACATTGAAAAACACAATAAATTCTGGAGGAGAATCATTAGTGGAATACTCGTGGTTTTTATGACCATTGTTATTCAACGCTGTATTGAGATGCAGTAAATTATTCTGTTTATTATGGCTTTATGGATTCGGTCCCATTTTCAGAATAATTATGTTGTCCCTCCTTCTGCATAAATAAAACTCCTCTCTACTTTTTGTGTGTTTAAATATACATGTAATTGCTACGTGTATACACTGTAAATATTTATTTTTCACAGTATCAACTTATATATATTTTTCAATATGATCATTATTTGTGCATCTTTTGGATCTTATTTGTGTTTTGATTGTACTCTCCATGTATATATTTCTGTGGTAATTTGAACATTATGAAGACAAACGTTGCCTTAGCAATCCAAGATTTATGACGGAATCGACATTGTAAGCAAACAAATTGGGAAACAACAATCTCCCCTAATGTCAGCATGTCAAAACTATATTGAATACTTGAAATATCTGTGTATCTGAGGCTGAATAGCAGCCATTGTATCGGTCTAATGATATTATCTTCTGAAATTTGGAGTGAAAGAAAAATGGCAGAAATGAGCGGTACCATTGTCTGCCCCATTTTATTTAAACAAATTGCAAGAGCAGAGAGACACAGGCTGAGCGAAAGAGCAAGCCAGGGAGAGGGAGACAGACAAAAAGGGAGAGAGAGTGCTCTGTAAATGAAAGGTTATGTGTCGTCCCATGTGTTTGTATTGTCAATAACTGGAGAAGGCTGTCAAGAAAGTGGGGAGATAAAGGTCAATAACTCAGGCAAATGTGTTTGTATTTGTACACTCCTGCTGATAGCATAGCAAACGTCAGGGCCTGTGTCTGACACCCTACAACAATAACACAAACAGTGGGGCTAGCACTGGAATAGTCATTATTATTGTTGGTGCTGGAAATGAGAGGGAACCTCAGCACATGGTGGTGACAGCTGCCGCAGTGTCACTCAAACGTCACTCCATAATGAAAGACGCCCGAGATCAGAAAAAGCGATGATAAAGTGTAAACATGAAGAGATTATGCTGCCGGATCATTTTGATATTTGCCTTATTCTCTTGTCTCTGAATAAATATAATCCTTACCGCTTTTTTTTGTAAGCACTCAAGACAAATGTAAATATTAGAATAATTAGGGCTCATGGTTTTATTTATTTATTCCTAAAAATAATGTTACAAAAATGTAATTGTTATTATTTATTAATCTAAGATTTCATTTTTTAGCATGTAAATTGTTAACAACATTAACAATTTTAGTAAATTAAATGTTCTAATTGTGAATTAAAGCCCTTTCCCCCCAATAAAATGGTTGGTTAAACATTTCTTATTTTCCTATCTAAAAAACAAATTGGCAAGTAAATAAAATGTGTGACACTCATTTTTGCGACACAAGGTTAAACTGTAATCTAAAAGCTTAATTTATTTTTCATGATTCCTATACGTGTGCAAGGTTTATTTTATTCCGGAGCCATTTAGTGTATCTCTCTGTGGCCTTGAGTGTAATAAATGTGCAATTAACAGACTTAACTAATTCATGAGGAACATTGTGAAACTAACGAAGGGCATAACTACTGTACAGACGCTGCTGTCATTGGTGGATATTGTTATTGTTCTGCTTTTAATTGCAGGAGGAGGAGGAGGCTGCAGCATGTTTTCAATATACGTCCTCGGTTACCATAGCAAAAAAAAGAAACACTGGCTCCCTCTTGACAGTTATATCTAGCGTCAGAGGTACGTGGAGGTGTTAACTTCTCTTGTTTAACCAGTTACCAAACAAATGACCCCTTTTAACGCACAACACAAAGAGAGCAGATATAAGTAGAAATGCCTCAAGTTACAGCGTGAAATCCTCCAGCCATTCATCTTGTTCCGTGGCAAAGAAAAAAGTCCCTGTGTTTTTGTGTCTCATTATCACACAGGCTTCCTTCATTATACCAAATATAATTTCTGCTATGTTGTCACTGTGGAATCTACATTAATTCCTTTAGGAAAATGCAATAATTAAGGTATAAATCATTCTAAGTAAATAAAACATACTGCCCTCATTCTGTGCTTTAAGTATATCTAGGTGTTTACTTGAGAAGCTTACTTTCTGTTGAATCATCACGACACAAGCTCACAACATTTGCAAATGTTGTCTTATTGTTGTGAGCAGATGAAGCAAAATGTACTTTTACTAAGTGTATAAAGTCCATAGGGGAAAGCGGATCCTCTCGCTGTCACCCTCTCCCCAGTCAGTTTGTTTGTTGGTTGTGGATCCTCGTAGTGGTTTACATTACATATGATTATGTAAATCTGGAGCTGTTTCTGTGCATTATGGGCCAACGCATTGTCAAGATCTTTTCTAAAGCAGTCAAGTAGCTATTTCTGAAATCTTTTATTATTTGAGCGTGCAACAAAGAAAGTCTTTTGTTCACTGTTTGCCGCACACACACTCACATAAACACACAGATACGTGCGCACAGCTCCTGCTGCCGTCCATGACTTACTACTGTCCCCTAGTGGTGCTCGACTCCATAGTCTCTCCTAACTCTCCATTTCCATCAACTTTCCACACTTCCATTCACCTGACTTCCCCCTGTCTTTGTCCCGCTCCCCCTCTGTGTGCCCTCTCTCTGCCTTATCATGCTCAAACATTTAAAGGGTTGATTTGTGGTATTGTATGACAGAGAGCTCCAATTATGCAATGCTGTGTCCACAGTGGCTTTTGCCTTCAATGGAGGGCTCAAACAGTGTCAACAAAAACAGGAACCCTGATGTTTTATGGCTATTGTGAGGCCAGAGCTCGTGTCAATAAGGTATTGTTTAGTGAGAGTGCCACACCGAAACTGCAGAGAGAATGTTATCAGACCTGTGGAAAAAGGGTGTGATTATAGTGCTAAAATGTAAGTAGGATTGTTTGGACAAGCCCAACACAAATGCACACAGGGAACAGCCTTGGAGACTTGTCACCTCTCCACACTGTTTTTCTTTCTAAGATACAAAGCATGCTCTTTGAAAAGAAAACCTTTTTGCATCTGTGACAGTTTTCATCTCGTTCTATAATTACTTCTCGGTTATTTATTCTTTTAAGAATATTTTTAGTGAGGTCAAAAGAGTACTCTCTTTTGTTTGCCAGTGCTGAGCTGTTTCCCCGTTCCCTCAGCTAATAGTATGCATTTTTATACTTTTTGTTTTCCTTTCCTGATCACTGTTATCCCAGCCCTAATTGGTGTGATAACCTGGAACAGTGCTAATAAACAGCAGGGCAAAAGGGGTCAGTCTCCACTGTCGGTGTACGGACACACACAGTCAAGTCACTCATGTCAAATGACCAATTATACAGGTTATAGAGGATGGCACCTCTGTCTCCAGTGCCCCGTCCCTCCTGGGATAGCTCTCCAATGAGAGGGCTATCACTCAAACCCAAACCACATTCATTCATTAGCCTGTTAAGATGGGCATCAATTATTCATTAAGAAGGTGGCCAGTGGATTATTTCTGTCAGCACCAAGCTTATTGTATCAAAGGTTGATTATGGCTTGGTTGATTTAGTATTTATAACTGTCTGTGTGATCAGTCAAAAATATAAGGGAACTTTTTCAAATAAGAAGTATACTTTTTTTAATTCAGTTTAAGTAGTTAAACACTTTATTGAAAACTTCCATATCTGCATTATTTTAATCATACTTTTTATACTGTGTACAGGCCCATCTCTTTCTTGCTATTCATTTTGTTATTTCTCAGCATGATTTAAATTAAACTTAACATAAAAAATGTCATGTGGCCGTCTGGATTTATGAGTAAAATATTCTCACAACCTTTCCTTTATTCTTCCTGTCCCTCGCTAACAATCTTGTGCTCACCTCTTTTACTTTTCTCCATGGCATCATCTTCAAGATTCACACTCACACTACTCTGTAAAATCTTTTTATTAGAATGTTAAAAAGTCCTGTGGGGATTTTTTTTAGAGAAACTCTCTGAGAGAGGAACTAGTAAAATAGTCCTGCTAAACTGGAGGACTGACAAAGCTTTGGCCAAGGCAGCATGTATTAATACAGTCCATTGTTTTACTTTGTGCAAGTTCCAACAGACTTAAATTCATTTATTACATCATGCATGGTATCATTGAAATAGTGCTAAACATTTTTCAAATATTCTTTATATTATCTTTTAGCATTTAAACAAAATGGAATCATTTATTTTGTGAATTTGCCTACTATATATTTATAAAAACTATTTCAGAAAAAATGTCGGTGCAACTTCTTTCATAAAACACTTAAAAATAAAGAGTTGTTTCATTTCCTTTGACCCCAAGGATACCTTTTGAAAACATGACTATGTTAAGTGACATTTATGCAAACAGGTTGTGTGTGAGGCAATGTTTTAGCAAATACAGATGGAGTGTTTAGCAGATTAGCATTCTGTTACAACACTAGCAGCACACTTGAGTTTCATGTTTGCAGGGCTTTTCGATGACAAATTTGACCTCCGACTTCAGAAAAGTTGTTTAAAACAGCAGATAGCATTCAGGAAAGCAGATAAGGCATGTAAATATACACCAGGTAAACAATTCTTGCCTTGTTTTTATCAAAGAACATTTTTGTACACTTTTGTTTGACTTCCCTTGGCTTATTTACTGAGTGACATGTTATGTAAAAGTGTGTGTGTATTACATCTATTGGTCACAGTATTATTTTAACTTGGCTTTCATGTAGAAACGTTATTTAAATTTTAAAAAATAATGGTGGTAAAAAATATTGTCCTGCTATTTTTAGAAAGTAGTGCTATTTACAGACTTGGCTTGTACAGTATGCACTCGCGGCTACGGTATACAAACAACACACGCAGTAAATCTTCATGTGGGCAGAACACTAGATCACTCCTCTTGGTGTATTTTACCCTGACCTTTCCTCCCATTTCCCACCCCTGCAAGTGTTAAAACAATATTCAAGTGTCATGTTGTCGCACAGTGTCACCACTTTATATATATGTTAGAAAAATTCATTGTAAGAAAAAAAATCATGGGTGTGTCACTGTTTTCGGAGTCGTAATGAAGGATAAACATTGTGACGAGGTGACAGAGCGCAGACCTTGGTCTTGGCCCTCGGCTTTGAGCCACAGCAGGCTCATACATGAGATGCAATGACAGCCCTTTGAGATGGTGGGGAAATTAATTCTTGCTCAGTGTAAAGAAACGATTCATAGCAGCTTTGCGAGTGAAAACATGAACATTTTTTCATATGGATCAAAGTGGCCATCTGGTTAAATTCACACAGGCTATATACCGTATTCCTGCAGCTCCTTTACTACTCTCGGTGGATTCGCTTAATTTTCTGTCTTCCCTTTTCCCTCAGGTTTGTGCAGCACTTGCAGAGTGAGACTCTCTCAAGAATGTGTCTAATTTAGTGGCTAAGAGGCAGATTTATACCTGTGCTAGTTATGGAGAAGGTTGCTCCCTCGAGAAGCCCAATGACTGTTTACGGGCAGCCCGACAATGCCTTAGCAGATGATGAAGCACCTGCCAGAGTTCCCCCATGTCTGTTCCATCCCTTTTTCTCTGTCTGCTCGCCTCCCTTCCTCTCACTTTCTTTCTTCTTCCACTCTTCCTTCCCCCTTTCTCACTCAGACGTCTCCCCTTCCTGTCTCCTGCCCTTTCTTTCCTTCTCTCAGCAGACACATCTCCTTCAGTTACCATGGAGTTGGGCATTTTACAACCATTCCCACTGCTCTCCCCAGAGTGAGCCCATCTACTTACTCCCTCTGCCACTGAGAATACGAAGGTTTCCGTCTCTATATCCCTCTACAATTCTTCCTCTCTCCATCCTCCTTCACACACATGCTGAGTAGAGAAATTGTCAGCAATACACACACCGGCGAACAGAACTGTGGTCAGGTTTTGTTTATGACAGGGAAAGGTAATATCGAGATTGTTTCAGAGTAGTGTCATAACGTGAAATGTATCGCTGTCAGGAGTATGTTTTATATGTCGGAGCCCTTGGCTGAAGCCATTTTGGGAAACAGAAAATATCATATCTTATGACCTCCTCTGGTATAAAAGTAAACCATCAGCTGTAAATCTGATACACAACTACAGCAGTGTTTGTGGTTTGGTGGGGAAGTGAGTTCTCTATGACATGGAGCTCACTAGTAAAGTAAATATCAACTGTTACCTTAAGTTAATTATAATAAAGATGTTTGCCTTGAAATTCAGAAATATTGTTATATATATTGATGTGTATGAAACTAGAACTGGTATAGATTTTGCTAAGTAAAATATGTTTTGTGTAAGTGTTTGATTTTGGATAAGCTGCATCTTGGGCGAATAGAAAACAAAATAAACACCATGCATTTCATTTTTCCTTACTGTGATTTCATTAAATTTAATTAAATTATTTGTTTTTATTTATCTAACATTACCATCATCAACAAGAACCGTTTAAAACTTCTTACATGAAGACACCAGATAAATATCTTAATTTCTGAAAATTGGAAAACTAGAAATACATTAAAATGATTTTGCCAGCTCCTACATTTTAACTTTCAAAGTTGTTGTTCTTTTTTTTTTCTAAAACGGGATTCTAATTTTGACTACATTTGTATTATTTTCCTTGCAGTAGAAACCAGTAAAGGTTCTTCGCATACCTCCAAACGCAATATGAATTCCTTTCCTATGTCTTTTGAGTATGTAATAATGAAGTGTTGACCAATGCATGGGCAACAGTGCTGTAGCTCCATATCCTCCTCTTGATCCAGCCTGCATTATACTCAATGGGCCGTGACTCGTTAATGTATGTGGTATGATTCTCCACCTGTAATTAAGTGTCATTTTATAAACACACAAACACTAATAGTACCCAGAGCTTTTCTGGGCGAGCCCGGTGGTGGCTATAGCCCATCCATCAATGTCCCTAATGAGGCTCCATATAGACAAGTCAGTGGAGGCTTCCTGGGCCGTTCAGTCTTATTTTTCATGCTCACTATGATAACCACCTAAATCCCTGGTAAGACGATATCAGCCAAGATAGGGAAGATGTTAATGTGAGTGTGTGTTTTTGTGCAAGCCAGCATTCTGTGTGTGTTAAAGGTCCTGTTGAAAGTTCCCATTAACCTCACTGTCATTTTAGTGTTGGTGATGTTAATCAAAACCAACACCATTAAGTGTGAGGTGGTTAATATGGCTTCTGCTTTCAATGTCGCCATTAATAATACGATGTAGGGAGGCCAACTTGAGGAGCTAATGAGGTGTCATAGGTCATTTAGCCCAATCAGAAGCCACCACAGGACATTAGCTAAACAAAGGCCTTGGCTTTGATACAGTATGCTACTGGGACAACATGCACCATATAACTGAGAATGTAGTTTGAGCAACAATAACACTTATTAAGCCGGGACAAGCTGACACCAAAACAAGGAGGTCCTTCTCTTCTCTCTCTGGTGATCTTGTTTATTTATGGTGTCAGCAAACCCAACATTCCCCACTGAAGTTCTTATGCAGCTTATGAGTGATAATCCTCTTCCTGTTTATGTGAATTAAAGATCATGCATGTCTCTCTCCCTCTCTTTTTCTTTTAGGCTGAAGAAGCAAACAACACAGAATGTGGTCTTCATGTTTAGCTAACGGATAGATCTACAGTTTCAGAAAACTGAGGCCCTTTCGCCACGGGACAGATTTCATGCTTCCGGATCATCACTGCACCTCGACTGACACAAGGTTTGGACTGTGTCTGGGATCCTGCAGGGGTGAAAGGGATTCTCAGCATAATATTTACAGTATCACTGGCTGTGTTGATGATTTATCTGGGGGACTTATGATAGCAGAGATCATTGTTCCTGATGGGTAATGTGTCCTTAAACAGTATGTGTCTGCCTTGGCGTGATATTTATTTGAGAATAACTTAAGAATAGTGACATAAAACTACAGTCAGTAAGTACTCGCATGAACATAATAAAGCAAGAAAGTTTGAGATTATTTATATAATTTTATTTTAAAATAATGTATTAAGAGCTGAAACCAGCTATTATTTTCCTAATCAGTTCATGACATAACTTAATAAAAGTTTTGATATTCCCCCTTAAGTCTTTAAAACAGTTTCTGGACAAAGCTTTTAAAATGTTTTTCTTGAGTGTAATAACAAAAAGTCATACAATTTTTTATAATAGTTCCTTAAACAATAACTGCTCTTTTTCTTGGTATTGAACATGACGTGCACCTCTCTCCTAAGAGCCATCATATTTTATACCTTTTCGGGAAGTTCTTGGATGGATATATCCAAGTGTTCACGTTCACCTCGTGATTAGTGTGCTTTAATGTCACAATACAGAGAGACCTGTCTTGAAATACTTTCACACTCCTTGATATTTGTTCTGAGTGTCAGTATGAAAGCAGCACGATCAGTGTGTCAGCGGGTAATCACAGAGGAAGTGACGTCTGACAACTATGGCCTGCCACTGTGGTTGGTTCTTTAAGAGCCAAAGGAGGTGGCCACGTCTCAGCGCTAATGGAGGAGGATAAAATGGCCATGTCACTCCTGTCAACGTATTATGTTTTAAACCTAGACAGTTGTTGTCGCGCTTGCAGGCCCATAATTTCATGCCATTAAAAGTGCCAAGTGGGAAAGAGTGAGGGAGGGAGGTGGGCTCGGAAGTGAAAGCAGTTATGGAGGGGGTTTCTACCTCTTGTTCCCTTCATGCTTGATTCCCTGCCACTTTTGTGCTGGAAACTTTTGGCATTTCTTGAAAGCATAAAGACTAGTTGGGGCTTTAAAGTTATCATAAAGTCAATCATGTTGGCTTGAATTACCCGGCAATCTCTGTCAGTTAGTCCCCTCTCAGCCGCTACTCCAAGAGATGTGTGTGTGTGTGTTGTGTGTGTGTGTGTGTGTGTGTGTGTGTGTGTGTGTGTGTGTGTGTGTGTGTGTGTGTGTGTGTGTGTGTGTGTGTGTGTGTGTGTGTGTGTGTGTGTGTGTGTGTGTGTGTGTGTGTGTGTGTGTGTGTGTGTGTGTGTGTGTGTGTGTGTGTGTGTGTGTGTGTGTGCATACATGTGTGATCCTCTGTGGGCATACTGTAAACATGTGGGAGAAGTTGGAGGATCAGATGCAGTGGGATTGTGGATGAAGACTTGATTTGACTCATTTTCATGCCTAACTGTCTACTAGATTGAAAAGAAAAAGAAAACAATATGTAAAATAACGGATTTTTAATTTTGACAGAAACATTATGTTGAAACTTTTAAGAGCAGAGACATAAGACAAACCGTGGGACACAATTATAATGCCCTGCAGGTTCAAGCAACTCTGACACTTCTTTATGAATTGCCTCTAATCGAAAAATGTTGGCGGGAATTACTGTCACTTGTTCCGATTTGTATGCATGACAACCTTTTTCATCTCAAATAATACTAGACCCCACAAGGTCTTTACATTATGGGCAAACATTTGCAATTATGATGAACTCCGCCAGCTTATCTCAAAAGGAACAGGTTCTTACTGATGGACAAGTAGACGTTTTAATGAAATAAACGGCTTTGAGCTGATGAAATAAAGATTGCTCCACCTTAGGGCTCACTCAAATTAAATTATCAAGATGAGTGCATGCATGTTGCTCACACTAACTCAGGTATGGTAACCGCATTATCACATAGCTCTTGTTTTATAAAGTATAGTCTTTGTGAAGCTACTGCTGTACACAGTGAATAATACATGCTAAAAGTCTGTTGTTTTTCTGATTCCTCAGCTCTCTCCTCCGTGGCTTAAGGCCTCAACAGATTTACTTTTACTCCATTCAGAGGGACAAGCTAATGTTCAAACCATGTGTTGTCCCTGGAGGCTAAGCCAGTGGACACTGTGATGCATGCAGTTTTATGCGTGAAGTTAAACTTGGGCCCGATGGCTTGTCAGAAGCCTGTGGAAGGAGCCCAGAGTCCTCTGCCTTAAAACAATGTTGGTGTTGGGGCGAGAGGGACTGTGACTGGCAATGGGAAACACCTGTGCTGGGGTGAGCAGCCGGGCAGTATGCTGGGGGGGGTTTACCACTGTTCGAAGAGGAAGGGAAGGCTAGAGGGAGGTATTGGAAAAGCCACTACATCCTCACCGTAACTGCTGAGAAGTGGAGGACTAAGGAAATTAGTCACAGTAATCTCTTTATTATTGCCACTAACATTTTAACATAAATGTGCTGCAGCCAAGAGCAAGTCGGAGGCTCAACCTGTAAGACCATTTATCTAAATGTATACGTTTAAGTAGGCGTACAGTACGTCCATTAATATGTCTATTTGCGGAGATTCAAAATGTGGGTATGGGGACATGATCCAAACTCAAAAGCAGAAATATCAGTTCAACATTTAGCTGCATCTCCCAACAGTTTTTCTGTGCTGATACTATCCACACCCCAAAATGTTCTGATGTCAGAAAGTTAAACAAAGGCATTCTTTCCACCTTGCCTAATATTTGAGTAAAGATTTGGCTCGGCTGTGACCATCGTAGGACTTATTTTTGGATTAAGTTCCTCTCTTTATGTAGCAGTGGTTTCCAGGAGTAACTACAGTCATTTAGAAAAATTGCAATGCTTCTGTCATCCATAAGCCTGTGGCAGCATTTCAGACTATCTTTACACGGAGGAATAATGGCCTTTTTTATCTTCAGTTGATATGTATGCTGACTTTTTGTTGGCTCGTATACGGCTTTAAAACATTTAGAGTAGAACCACTTTTAACGTCTTAGCAATCTCAGAAACTCACAAAACGTGTTATTTAGTTAAAACTTTTAATAAAGAGTTATGTTCATGTCAAACAGTGTTGAAAAGGCCCGCTGACATTCACATACACACAAAATCTAATTCTAATTCATTTCTGTAGAGTAACGAAAAAGGTTAAATGCATAAAGGCGATGCAGACATGTCAGTTTTATTGGTATTTAAATAATACCAAGCTATCAAAAAGTGTGCTTGGAGTATAAACATGCAAATCCCAAATGAAACAAAGAACACACATTTTTACAGCCAAACATCTAACCAAGCTGTAAATCCATCAGCTTCTCCTCAGCGGCCCAGCGCTCCCCCCACAAGTCAGGTTGATCATTCCATCTCCTCTTTCTCTATCCTGAGGTGCCTGCTGTCAATTTATCAGACTCTTCCTTTTAATTTCATACTTTCCACAGTGTAAGCATCCATCTCCGCTGTCTGCAGCACCGTTAGAGGGTTCAGAGCATAGCGCTGTGAAACAGGCTGATGTGTAGCCTGCAACTGACAGGGAGGAGCGGGTTTGCGATGGAGTAATGATCCCTCTAAAAATAAAAGAAATAAAGCAGTATACTGTGCACACGGTTTGCTTGTGTATATTTTCTATATTTCCCTCCATATTGAGTGATCTTTAGTATTTGTGATTATTACATTTTGATGATATTTTTCTGCAGACATTTGAATCTGAATATCAAAACACAGTCAATTTAGCAACGTGTGCTTCAGAGAGAATGAGAAATATGCGGATTATATTCCCTGATTTGAGATATATACTTAAGTTTAGATGTATACTATGCTACCTGCAAACCAGTTGTATAAAAGCCTGAAACATTATCTATGTGGGCAATATATTACATAGTAATTTAAAGTGATATTAAAATATGAACTTAAATCTGTAGATTTTACAGTATTATCATGAATGCTATCTCTTATGTATTTTAGGAATCAAGAATGTAATCAGTATATTCTGATCATATAATGATAGAATTTTACAGCATTTGCGTCAATGCTCTTCCTGTGACACACATCTAGAATAAAAAAAACTAGATTTGTGAAGGTTTGACACATAAAATATGATAAAGTTAAATCTTAA